>NC_088878.1:19402295-19457367 GCF_032884065.1 Artemia franciscana
CATGTGAACAATACACAAAATTCAAAAGTTATTGAAATGAAGGTTTTATAATTAATCACGAGAGCCTTCTCCCGATCCTGGTTAAAAACGACTACCCTTTAAAAAGGTATTTTAGTACTTTTTAAAGTTCTGCCTTTCCAGGTATTACAGAAACTTTTAAAGAAATCATTCGTGGGGAAGTTTTCACATATGCATCAATGCTACCGTCAGTTAATGACTTGTTAATTCCTCTCCCCGTTTTGGACCAAGAAAAAAAAAATTATGCTACCCCCCCATAGGAAATACGAATAAGAATGACACGACAATTATCGTTTAGAGAAATCATCCAATAGACTTTTACGCAAATGGAAATCAGTATGAAACTTTCAGTCGAACCTATTCCCAGTGAATGATAATGAGGAAAAACTTCTTAAGCAATCACCTCATTCGATGAAAATACAGATTTTTACCAAACGTTACGAATTCGTCCTTAGTTTTAGTACAAGTCAACAGCTCAGACTATATTAAAGGGACTGAAATGAGAGTTTGAGGAATAAAAAAAAGAGTAAATGCTCTAAAAAAGCGAAAGTTTGGACACCAGAGCATTTTCATGTTAGTTAGTGGAGCTACATTCGGTCAAAACAAGAGTTTTTTGGTTAGGTATCACAGTCAAGTAAACAATACTATAACACACAGTGATAACATACAGAATACTATATAACTACATAACACTATATAACTATAACTATATAACACTAGAATACTATAACACACACTATAACACAATATAGAAACAGAGTGTTAACGACTTCAGCCTTTCCCATATTTATTTAATAGATCAGTGATCCTTGAGCATTCTAGTTAAAAATATAAGTTGTATTTTAAGTTAGCGAAATTAGTGAATCATTTTAGCTTAGTAAAATTCGAGGTAATTATTATTTAAACTCAATGACAGTAGTTGCCGGTTTTTTGACAACTCTCTATCGAAACCATTCATGCAAGTTCCAAATAGCACAACACATGAGATTTTAGCTATTGGATGGCGAATGAAGAAAAGTAATAACAAAAAAAGGGATTCAAGCTGATGGATAGCATTTTTCTCTTTTTGCACAACATTCAGACCACTGTTGCGAAATATAAACGTATATTTAGCAAAAAATTACAAAAATCCTGCGTAAGATACTTTTAGAGGATTTAAAGTCGTTTTTTTTTTCTTTTTTGGATGAGCGCGCTCAAGGTTTTCCCGTGAAAAGGCAAACAATAAAAATGGTAAAATAAAAAAGTCAAGTGTACACAATAGCCTCAAAATTCCTCTTACGAAACTAGGCGAACAAGTGAAAATCACATCGTCCAGATCAAGAACGTATCAAGTTTTTTTTTCGGGGGGGGGGGGGGTAAAACTTTTAAAAACGCATCAAAAGATTGTTTATATTCAGGGTTGTTACGTTTTTACGAGCCAGACAAACATTTCGGAGGGATGGGGGGTCAAGCCCCCTAACCTCCTGGATACGGCATTGGTCAATATATTCAAAGCAAATACCGCGTTTCCTTCGCAACAAAACAAAAGCAATCAATTTGTAAGCTTAGTATTTTTCGTAGAGCTTACCTTTCTTCGTTATCATCTGCACAACCTTCTTCGGCCACAAGTAAAGCGTATTCCTCTGCGGCATATCTATCCCAATCTGATACCTATAAATTAAAGAAAAAAAGTTAAAAATAGAGTTGGTATGAAATTTCCTGTGAAGACATTTTTTTAGAATAATTAAATATTCCGTTGTGTATGGCCCAAATTCCAACAAGGTAAACAGTTCTCATCCTTATAATACTTTTCACTTATCAAGACTTTAATTTCGAATTGCATAACCAATTGCATAAGAGTGTCCCCTTGAAATTTTTCATGAAACCTAAAATACTCTGAAAAAGTTGGTGAGTTTAGAGATCATGAGCTCAGAAGGGTATAATTAGCCTACCTTTCTTCAAAAATTCGTTTTCTGAATCCTTGTATATAAAATGAGCAACTGGTCATAGCCTTGAGCCCCTGCCCCAGTGCCGTAACTTCATCAAAATCCTGGGGGGGGGGGGCAAAGTTGGAGGCAATTTTCCCACATGTAGCGAAAAGACAGTGAAAAAGGAAAAATGAGCCATATATTATCTTAAGGGCAAAACTGACCTATAGTCTATACGAAAGAAAACTGACTTGTTTCTTGGAATGGTTGAATAATGCAGGCTTATCTTAGTTTTGACTAGTTTTTTTTGCAGAAACTAAATTTCAGCAGAGGGGGGGACAACTTGAGGTAGGGGAGGGGGGTAATGAGGTATGGGAGGCAAATTACGCCCCTGTCCTGCTCTGATGACTGCTGAGTCGCGTTTGTCTACGAGGGTTCCAGGGGGCAAACATTGGCGCGACAGGGGAACTAGCTGTTATTCACTAATTTTTTGACTCGGAAAAAGGGCATTAAAACTTGAGAATTGGGATTTACACTCGCACGACACCCTTCCGATGACCATTGGTCCGATATACTTACCATACACTTACCCAGGTGGAGGAAAAGAACGAACACGCACCATGACGCTGCAAAATATTCAATTTTTAGTTTCGTCATTAGAGCCTGAAAATTCTATTAGTGATTTCTTGTGAACCCAGTACCTAATGGTGAACCTTGCTAGATTGGACCTTTATTAGGGCAGAGGAGGTTTCTCCCCTTTTCTAAAATCATGCACATTATATGCCCTAATAGCTTTTGATAGATACCTTCAAACTGAATAAAAAAAAAATATTTGGTATCACCAAGAAAAGCACAAATTCTTTCTTTTGTGTATATTAAAAAAAGTAAGGAGCAACATTAAAACTTAAAAACAGAAATTACTCCGTAAATTGGGGGCTGCCATTCGTCGACCCCCGCTTTTTACGCAAAAGTCTTAAAGTTCTTTAAAACACTTTTCATTCAAATTCAAAGTCCTTTGTGTTTGAGAAGTTTTTTTAAGGAATTGAAACGAAAGTCAAACCTTAACGAAAAGAGCAACGCACGAGGAAGGGGCAGCCCCCTCATCTAAGGAATAATTTCCGTTTCTTTAATGTTTAATATTGCTCCTTACTTTCACTTTAAAACTTACTTTTTTACTTAATTTCTGATCGTTTTGCAAATCGAGCCAGGAGATCCCTTCCCTCTCCTCCTTGTAAAATTTTCCCTGTACGATTCCAGGAAACTTACCACTCTCCATGGTAAATTTTCCCCGTGGAAAATTCCCACCACCCAGCAGAAAATTACCCGCAAGAAATTTCCGTATATTTTCCAATAACAAACGCTATATGTGAACAATGGGCTAATTACGTAAGTTACTGTTCTGTCCCCAGGTATTAAGGATGGTTATATTATTTCCGAATGCATACTTCTTAGACCTTTCAAATATGCTGTATCAAATGTTTATATCAAAACTTTAATCAAATGTCTTTGGGGGAAAAGAGCTTGGGAGGGAGCTCACTGGCCTCTAATCTTTTTGGTCGCTTGAAAAGGGTTGAGTGGCTTAGATTTCAGTTTGAATGAGCCCTATCCCCGTCTTTTTGGACCGTTGGTCGATACAGTGACCCCTGAAAAAAAAAAAAAAAAAAAGAATAAACATGCATCCGTGATTTTTCTTCTGGCAAAAAATACGAAATTCTACATTTTTGTAGATAGGTACTCGAACCTTCAACAGTAGAACTTTCTGATATGCTGAATACGATGATGTTACTGTCATAGTAACTTCTTGACTTTCTATGTTGCCCCCCCCTTTTTTTCAAAAACTGGGCAAATTTCCTCTGGCTCGTATTTTTGATTGCCCTATTTAAATGACCAAAAATATTGGAGGGCAGCTATCTCCCCTCCCACGTCGTATTTTTTTCCCAAAGTTGTCCGATCAAATTTTGAGTTAGCCACTTTGTTCAGCATAGACTAAAATCTAAGAACTATGTATTTGAGGATGACTTGACCCCCCACAGTCACTAGAGGAAGGGCGGCAAGCTATGAACTTTGCCAATTTTTCACATATAATATTGGTTATTGGGAAGCATCAATAGATAAATAAAAAAATTGACCTTTTATGCTGATTCCAAATATATAAGATTTATTAAGTTTAGTGTTACCCATCAGAAGCTGCAAGCCAGAGAAAAATTACTTGATTTTGGAAACAAGGGAAAAAACCCTCAAACAGTCAAGGAATTTTACCAACAGATTCACCGTATCACAGAACCCTACTGTAGAGGTTTCAAGCTCCCATTACCAAAAATGTGGAATTTTGTATTAATTTTACAATAAGAAAGATCATAGATGCGTTTTTATTTATTTTTTTTTTTTTTTTCAATGCTATCGTATCAATCCTATGGTCATAAAAGATCAGGAGATGGCGCATTCAAACGGAAATTAAAAGTTCTATTGCCCTTTTTAAATGACCAAAAAGATTGGAGGACAATTAACCCTCCTCCTATGCCCCTTTTTTCCCCAAAGTCATCCAATTCAAATTTTGAGATAGCCATTTTGTTCACCATAGTTGAACAGTCCAAAAGGTTTGCCTTTAGGGTGACACGGCCCCCTACAGTCCCTGGGGAAAGGGCTGCAGTTATAAAAATTTGCCCATTGCTTACGAATATTATTTATTGCTTGAAAGTACGCAGACATTTTTTTCCGTCGGGAAGAAAAATTTTCCGTCGGAAACTTCCGTGGATGACCTTTATGAGGAAAATCTTATACTTGGGAATTTGGGAGAATTCCTAAACGAAAGTCTTTTTAATTGTCCGACTTTCTCTTTGCCAACTAAATTTTGCATGTGGAAATGTTCTAGGGAATTATCCAGGTTACGTTATCAGTGTACCAACTTTCAGAGTTGGAATTGCACAGAGGATTTTTCCGTATGGCGGGGAGGATTTTCCACGAAAGATTGATTTTCCTACGAGAGAAATTCTCCATGGAGGAAATTTCCGCGGGAGCAACTCCTCACTGGGGGGAGAGGAATATTTCCGGCATGATTTGTAAAAGGATTAGAAATTAAAGTCTATTTCAAATGAAAATATGCTAAGGACAATTTTTCAGGCAGAATCATCCACAAGAAATTTTACGGCAGGAATTTCCAGTGAGGATGGAATTACCCGGACGGAATTTTCAAGGGAAAGTATTTTATGTGTGAGGAACTTTCTATGGTGGAGTTTTCCGTGGGAAATTCCCCGTGAAATTTTTCAGGGAGATGGAGCCAGATTTCCCAGCATCATTTAAAAAACGATCTGAAATTAAATATATAAAAAACAAGTCTTTTCAACTGAGAGTAGGAAGCCACATTAAAACTTGAAACGAACAGGGATTATTCTGCATATGGGAGCAGGGTGTGTTATCCCCCAATACCTATAATTAATATCAATACCTCACTCTTTACTCCAAAGTTTGACTCACTGTCCTAATTCTTTAAGACGCCACCTGAAACACAAGGGCTGTTTAATTTGAATAAGAAGCATATTTAAAAGTACTAAACCATTAGCGTAAAGAGCAAGGTGGCAAGGAGGGGGGCGACCCCAATTACGGAATAACTTCTGTTCGTTTTAAGTTTTAACGTTGCTCCTTACTTTCAGTTGAAAAAATTGTTGTTGTTTGTATTTCATTCAGGAAAGAGACAGGGATGCACGCTCCATAGCTATATAAACCAAGACTAATTGAAATATTGGAGCTTACACATTATCTTTTGTCGAAACGCTAATTTCAAACCAATATTGAGCTTCATTAAATCAAAATTGATAAATAAAGTTAAAAGTGTCCCTTTGCAATAGGTAACTGCTGGTAACATACCTCAACGCCATCTTCAGTCGAATCTGCCTGAGAAGAAAATGGGTCCCTTTGTTCATGGTCCAAATATTTTTCAAGGTTAACAAAGGTGTCAAAAAATATTGGAGTCATCTTGCATTTCTTCAGATCTTCAAGTGCAATAATACCCTTCTCTTTTGGGTTCACCATGTCGAGCATCTAACAATAAAGGTATTTTTAAATAAATTTTCAAATAAATTCACCGTCGTACATAAAGAATTAACGAAAAATTTATTTGGCATTAAACTTTTTACAACATTTTGAAAATATAAGTACTGGAATTGGGGCCGAACCCAAGTCGTCATCCGAGCCCAAAGACTGGAATAATTTCTGAGTCGCCTTTTAACCGTTCACTGGAGAACGTGACTCTTTTTTCTTGTTATTTGTTTCAGAGATTTTTTTTTTTTCATTTCGTTCAATTTCTTCTACATTTTTTTTTCACTGAGGAAGGCTGGTTATAATCACGCTAGATGGAAAGATCTTACTGAATTTCTTTTTATTCAGGAGACATTTGATTTACGGAGCGCTGAAATAACAAACTAATTATTTGGAGTAGGGAAAACTAGGAGATTAACCATAGAAAAGGTGATACAAAAACGATAGAAAAGGCAAGCGTAATTAGGCTTATATACTGTAAGACAGTGGTCAGCAAACTTATCCAATAAAGACCAAAATATGAATAGTACAAATATTAAAAAACTTTATGATACCCAAATCAGTTTATTAATTTAATAAACCTTTATTATGAGTTGGCACCTTTATTAAGTTGCAGGCACACTAAATGAAATTTGATTTCATCCTCGATGCAAATCAATTTACTAACAAGATAAGGAAAAACCCAGATAAAAATGAGCAGAGAAAATAATGTTTATCAGGAAGGTACCCAATTAATGTTTGGCATGCAGGCACGTAGGATAGAGATCGTTAGGATGACTTCACCACCCCATGCCCTAACATATTTAATTTTTTTCTTTAAAATATCCTTTATGAAGTTAACATGCATTAAGTAGTAGCGTAGGTAAAATTAAATATGACTATTCAAAGAGATACAAATGTATTTCACTGTCGTACCAATGACATATGCAGACAAACGTCCTCCCTCCTGAAAAACGACCTAACTATCTTTTAGGAATACCTTGGAAATGGGCATCAAAATCTAGAGTAGTCCTGATACTTGCCCCTCAAGATGTAAATTTGTGGGACACGAAAACTCTTCCAGCCAGAAAAAAAACTCTGAGATTTATAGTTTTAACTCTCAAAAACCTTGTTTAACTAGTTTAACCTCGTGTTTAACTAGTTTAAAACTAGTTTAACCTCAAAAACCTTAAATTGCTATATGTCAACAAATTAGTTGGGCCAATTAGGTTACACCCAAATCTTCTAAGAGAAATGCCAAGAGATTGGAAAACAGTATTTGTCACCCCTTTGTTCACCCTCGATACCTCCGGCGTAACTTGCGCTTCTGGTTGTGGACATTTGGGCCATAGCCCCACTTCAGGGGCCAACCAGTCGCATGCAGCTGGGAGCCGCACCTTTCAGAACATTAATCGAAGCTTATTAATTTGGACATACTGATAATAAAAATTTTACATAATAAAATTATATTGCCAACAAATATTGTGGACTATCCACAATATTCTCCACAATAATTTTTTTTATGGAGAAGAGAGAGGCTGTGTTGGAGAATCTGACAGAGATTTTATTTCCTTATGTGCAAATTTCTCAAATCTTGATGTAGACAATATCTCTGAGAGAGAATGTGATTACCATTAGGTTCGGCTTTATGAGATAGTACACCTCAAAAATCTCAAATTCAGTTTTTACTATTGAACTATTCTAGTATAATGCTTAATCACAAAAAGACCACCGCATAGTAGCATGTTGCTGATGCTGTTTGATAAAATAAGTTTTTAATGTTGTTTGTCGATATCAGAATGGTTAAATAGAAAATGTAGATTTGCTCAAGATAAAAATGGCGGAAAAATTATTGACGTATGACCTTCATCATTACTTTAAGAAAAAAGTCAAAACACTAGGACAATTAATATCCTTTTGAACAAGGTCACCCCAAATTTTCTATGAGTTCTTTGAGACACTTGCATCGGGCACAGAAAAATTTAAAGTGAATTATCACATAATAGGAAAAAAAGATTTTTTTTTTTCAAATTTGAGATTGAGCGTTAAAAGCCAAATAAAAACTACTTGCCTTCTTGATTACGGAATATTTTAACTTACTTGACAGAGGCAATCATGAAAGGGTAGACTTTCGATTCCTATTGACTCCATTTTTTGAAGTTGCTCTTCATAAAAGTATTCTAGCTCGTACATTGATATATATCCATCCCCATCTAGATCCATGCACCTAGAAGAATTGATAATATCACGCTTAATTTTCAAGACTCAGTAATCAAAATCTATTGAATTGAAATAGTATTGATGGATTGGTTAAAATTACTGTTATGTATAAGACTATAAAAAAGCCCGTTTGTGAGCTTTTTAATGGCCCTCACTTCTTTCGGTATATTGCAAATCAATCTCGTCATTTCAATTGGGATTTAACGAATTTTTACTTTCTACTTTGTTTATAAGAAATGTTTATAATAAAATCAGAACTCCGAGGATAAAATAAATAGTGGAGCTCGGATTAGAATGAAAATTTTCAACTCTGACATATTTGTACTGGAATGAGATGTTAGTAATAGTACTGGTAGCAGTAGTGTATACCATAGCTTCACCGTTTTTGGTTTACTACAAGATAACCAATCACAGTCAGCGTCTTCACATCCGACGTGTACTGTGTTAACTTATGGGCTGTTTAAATGCATTTATATGATGTTGATGCATAGAGCCCCTGTTATGACCCTTCCTTAAATGAATGATTGAATTAAACTATTTTATCATATTTATTGTCATATGTATCGTCAGTTATCGTTAGGCATTTGACCTGTGAGCATTGATAAAAATTTTGAAGCAGGACTAAAGTTTGGAATAAATTACGTTTGAAATACAGTGACGGTCAGCGATTATTGAAGTTTCGCAATAAGTGAAATATATACGCAATAAGGAAGGCTTGGATTGTTGGATGTCGGAGTACGGTGGGAAATGAGCCAGGCAGGTCCCATCGGGCCACTGGTCACAAAGTGATTGCCCCTGCTTGCGTGGGCCTGTCCCTATTTGAGATAAGTAAATTTCAATTAATTTTAAATAACGAAGATGTCTGTTCAACAGGAAACAAATCTGGATATTTTGGAGCGTCTGAAAAATATAGAAAACCAGCTTTGGGGCCTTTTTAAGCTCGCGTCGATAGCGGAAGAACTGCAAACCATATCCTCCCAAATAAAGAAAAATGAGGCGTCGCAATCGAAAACCACGGAGGACATCCAGAAAATAAAAGAAAAGACAGACGAATCGCAGAGGCGCGGAGAGTGGTTAGAAAAAGAAGCAAAACAGTCAAACCTGATTTTTTTATAATTTTAAACCCCTAAACCCACCTAGGGTATCACTTGCGGAGGAAATCAGTGAGGTTATTTCCGGCTGTTTGCCAAAGATTGAGATCAGGAGATGGGACATAAATGACGCATTCCGCTTGAACACTAAAAAACAAGGAGAAATCCGTCCAGTTTTAGTGAAGTTCACAACCAAATATTTGCGAGATTTGATTTTGCGAAACTCAGTTCGCTTCCAGAGTTGCGGTATCTCCCTAGCTCCGGATTATACACGGGCCGAGAGAATTGCTCGCAACGCTCTGAAACCACTTTTGTAGAAAGCAATCAAAGAGGACCGTGAGGTGAAATTCAGGGGCCCTCGTTTATTTGTAGACGGTGAATTGTTCACGCATGAACATGAATCAGGGAAAATTAGAAATAATGGAAGAAATAAAGCAAAGGACTAAGCGCGATCTCAAGTGCAAGAGTACACTGGATCAAACGCGGAAATGGAAAGCGAAGGTGGGGATCAAATGTCAGAGGTAAACTCGGATATTCGTAGCGGTAGTCTCACACACGACCAGGCAGACTGTAAAAAACCCGAAGTGAGCGGAGCCACGAATAAACGAGGTTTAGAAGAGATAATCAGCCCCGAAGATCGTCACAGGCAGGATCGTCGGAACGTAACTCGTGACCCACCAAATCGAGGCCTTGGTCGAGAACCCCCACGCCGCTCACTCAGAAATAGACGAAAGAGCCCTTTCAATTTCGAGGAATAGGAAGTAGGCCGTGTACAACAAATTCAGTTTATGACATGGAACGTCCAAGGCCTAATGAGTAAAAAACAACAGTGTCTAAATGAGGCTTTTCTGAAGTGTGATGTAACATGTTTAATTGAGACATGGACCCCGCCTTCGGAGGATATGTCGGCTAAAAATCACACAGTTGTCCGTGCTGACCGGCAAATTTCCCGTAATGCACGTTTTTACGGCGGAGTCGCGGTTTTTGTAAAAAAGCAGAGTTTCGAAGTTTGTCATAGAATAAAAAGTAAATCTGAGAACATTATTTGGTTAAACCTTAAGTGTCATGATGGATCAAAGATTGTTCTTGGTTGCATATATGTTGCTGCACAGAATAGTAGTTATATGAAAGAAGATACGTGGACTTTGATTGAAAATGAGTTGGAATATTTACAGAGAAAATATAGTGAAGAGTTTTTTGTTTTGATGGGTGATTTAAATGCTTATACGTCAGAAGAACCAGAAATTCCCCTTGTTTCTCTTTCAGGAAATGATTTGACGGCACTGAGGATTCCAGAGAGCTACAAAATTCCAAGGAGGAGCCAAGATGTGAAAAGAAAAGTTAACCAATGGGGAAGGTTTAACATTGTTGGGCATTTGCAGATAATTTGGTCTAGTCATTGGAAGTGGAAGGTTTGGAAATGATGCGGGACGCGGTGAGTTTACTTGCATTTCCGGAACGAATTTTAGTGTCATTGATGATGTTTTGGTGGACAGTAGGCTCGCACCTATTTCCCTAAACCTTGAGGTAGTGCATTTTGCTGGTTCTGACCATTTTCCATTAATTTTTTATTTCAGTCGACAAATATTAGTAAAAATCAGCGGAAAAGAGAAAAACTAAAGTATCAGACATTTGGGACAGGAACGAGTAGCACTGGCTTGGTAAAATCAAGAATACAATGTGAGTGGGTGGAGAAAGATGTAACCCGAATAAAGGACTATTTTTGCTGGGAGCCGATGGTTCAACAGTTGAATGCCCTAGCATGTGAGATTGAGGAAAATACGGGAAATGTAAATGAAGTTTCTTCAAAATTTGCCGAGCTGATAAGAGTCCTTTACTTGAAAAATTGAAAAAAAAGGGGGAAACAAAAAAGCACTTTCTTTGACAATGAATGTGAACGGAAAAAAGAAGAATTAAATCACATGCTAGAATATGTTAAAAAATCCAAAAAGGAAACTGAGAAACTGGAATTGCTCCGACAGTATAGAAGTAAAAGAAAAGAATATAAACTAATGATAAAAATGAAGAAACTAGAGTTTCGATGGCGGGAACAAAATGAACTTGCGCATTTCTACAAGACAAATGATTTCCGGGAATTCTGGAAAAGAGTTTCATGAAAAAAAGACTGCTCCCAAATGTATTCCGCAGGAAGACGAGTGGCCCCCCTTCTTTGAGAAACTAGAAGCAGGTACAGCATCTGGCACACAACAGCCCCCACCCGATTTCAAAAAACTGGCAGAAGAAGTCGGAACCCCCTCTTGTGACCACACTGAATACCCCCTACTGGAAGAAGATTATCACCTTTGCCGCCAAATCCAGCGGGAAGAAGTAGAAGATGCCATAAAACAAACTAGAGTTGGGTATGCGCCAGGACCAGATGGAATTCCAGCAAAGGCTTTGAATGTACTACAAATGGTTTTATTACCTCTGCTTCTGGGGTTGTATAACTTGGTTATGAAAGAAAAAAGTGGCCTAATCCTTGGAAGATATCTGTAGTTATCCCCCTATTTAAGAAAGGTGATGCAAGTTTGTGCGAGAATTACCGACCGATCAGCTTAGGAAACTGTCTTGGAAAAATTTTGGACAAAATCTTAAACAAAAGGCTGGAATTATGGCTGGATGAGAGTCAAATTCTGAGAGAAGAGCAAGCCGGTTTACATAAAGGATACTCACCATCTGATCGAATGTTTGTTCTAAATGCATTGATTAGTAAGTATTGCAAGGGAAACGGAAAGTTGTACGTGGCTTTTCTTGATTTAAGTAGAGCATTTGACAATGTTGACCGTACAATTCTCTTTAGAACGCTTTTAGGAACAGGAATTCCGTCACCTCTCGATGTATTGTTTGACCAGAAATGTGGTAAAGATAGCAGGAAGCGGTATATCTAGAGTTTTTTTTAATGTAAAAGGTGTAAAACAGGGTAGTACCGTATCACCGAAACTTTTCGTTATTTTTATAACGGATCTTGCCGAATACCTTGAAAAAAGGCGGGCGCCAGTTGTACACCTTGGAAATAAAGTATTATCATTACTATTGTTTGCCGATGATATTGCCTTGGTCGCCAGATCCAATTCGGAGCAAAAAACTCTATTAGATTTGACAGGTGAATATTTAGAGGAAAAGAAACTGGAAATTAACACAAAAAAGACAGAGGTGATGATTTTTTGCCGTAGACAATCAACAGGAAATAAAGATGAAGAAAGTTTTAATTTGAATGGTGAAGTTGTGAAGGTTGTGTCTCAGGCAATATATTTAGGATTCCATCTAACATCGAACGGAAGATGGAGCAATCATATTTCGAAGATGGCAAATCGAGGAAAAGCAGCAATGGCAACGCTGTTCAGGAACAGTAATTTGACGGGAATAGGTGACTTAAAGATGCACAAAAACGTGTTCAACTCAAAAATAAGGTCAATCCTCCACTATGGAGGGGAAGTATGGGGCCTAGAAGTGGCAAATTCATTAGAAACTCTACAGCTACAATATTATAAACGAATGCTAGGTCTGCACGCCACAACTCACACACTTTTCATCAAGGGAGATTTGGGACTTTTCTCCATGAGAAAACATAGACAGATCCAATTAATTAAGTTTTGGCTGAAAATACTGCAATGTCCCTCCTCAAGACTCATCAGAGCAGCGTATGAATTACTTACCCTGGGACAAAAATCGTCATGGCCCTTCCATGTCAAAAAACTACTGGACAGCACAGGTCTATCGTATGCATGGAATGGAGGAGAGGGTCCAATCTCAGATCAAAAAGCCTTTCTGTCAGAGATCCAAACAAGGCTGGAAGACCAAGAAATTCAGAAATGGTGGAATGACCTTAGCCAGTCGGAAAGCTTAAGTTCTTACTATAAGGTGAAAGAAAATTATGGTGAAGAGCTATATTTTAAATTAGGGATTCCAAAAGAATCCCTGTGTCACCCGGAAATGCGGTATACTTGCCCAATTTGCGGTGATCTTGATGGGCTAGACCATTTTCTTTTCAGGTGTCAGGGGCTAAATGAGCTAAGAGGGAGCTTTCTTGGGGTGGGTGGTCGTGTGCCCCTTCTTGGAACTTTGAAGTCGACGTCAAAAATAAATATAGTAGCTGTGGCAAATTTGTCCGGAAGGGTCTTGTTATTCGAAAGTCGATTGTTACATAATTTAGTTTGTTTGTTGTTATATATGTATGTATACGGCCTGAAAAATTGGCTTTAAATATAGTCATTCATTCATTCATTCATATTTTCTATGGTGCAGAGAATTTAGAAAACAATGCGGAAAGAGTAAAAACTAATAACACAAATGTCTGAATAAATAGATTAAAATAAGAAACTTAAATAAAAAAAAAAACTTACCGAAACCAATACTCAATTGCAGTTGGATGGCGCTTATCTTCTTCTGCCAACAGAAACCAGACGAAATCGGAGTAAGACATTTTTTGAATTTCTTTTTTTCCACTTCTCTTTCTCATTACAGCACCAGAAAATATTCTATCGATAATCCGCGATGATATAGCTGAAATATATGTGCCCATTAACTACTTTTAAAGAGCGTCACTCTTCTTTTTCACTCATTCCGATGAAGAATATATTAAAAAAAAGAAGACGCAAATGTTTATAGAAAGTGGCACATCGGAGGGCTAACAACCAGATACTGAATGCGGAAATGTTAACCTAAAAAAGAGTAAAAGGAGACGCAACCAAGTGTCGAGACACAGAATTGGAATCATATTCATGAGTTTTTCCTAGGTATGAAATAGACATCGGAATAAAAAAAAAAATCCTCAGCTCTAAAAACCATTGTAAAATCAAGTTCTATTTTTAAAACATAACATAATCAAATCCCAGAAAATAAGCGAAATAATAGGAAATAACTGGACATTGGAAATATCTGGAGATTCCACGTAATCGAGATACCTTTTATTTATTTATCAACAGACAAATGTTGAATTCCCTACATTTGCGTACGATTAGAATTAAAATTTGACAAAGGAAAACAAATGAGAGGTATTTCTCATATTTTCGGAATTTCTCATGAACTTGAGGTTCAGCGACAATTAGTGAAGTCAGTAGTAAGCAATTCCACTCAAACCAAGTTTACTTGATATGGGTCTCCCAACACTTTTATAGCCATCTACGCACTCTGCATCTCTTTCCAGGTGTAAGCTAATCAGATAGTGTAATCTGCGATTGGGATTAAGGATTCTTTTAGTCGCTCTAGAATATAAATGGCTACTGTTTCTTCACATTTATGAAATGGAAGATTGTTCATCTTTTTACAATACCTTCCTCGACCCTAAAATTATTAATTGTGCATCAGTCTGAGTATCGATAATTCTTCATCTTAGGCGTTGTGGCATACTCCATCGTTCAGCGTAGCGCGATACGAATTTTTTAAAACTATTTTTTGATTATTTATATAGGTAATTTATGCATATGTAACAAAACAAAACTTGGTGCGCACAAAGGCTGACCAAGCAAAGACTTGGGTTGTTAAAAAAGCAATGATTGCAGTAACTTCTTATAAGACACAGGAAATACATTCCTAAAAGGCAACACAGAAAGCAAGTAGGACATAACAGACACACCGTAAGTCATTGATGACATACTTCTTTTATACCAAGCTTTGCAGTAAAATAGCACATCATACGTGTTACGAAGCTTCCAACCTAAAAATTTTAGTAAAAGCGATCAGGTGTATCACGCGATAAATCTTATAGGACATTCTAGGTGATTGATACTGAATGATCATATAGAGAAACACTATCAGAGGTAGACTGATCGCATGTTTTACCAAATGCAATTCATTGAACTTTAAACCAATTTTCCTATAATCTACACGCAAAATATAAAAATTTTTGCAGTACAGAGACAGACCTGCTTAATTCAGTATATCGTCAACATAATTCAAAAATGACAGGCCAGGGGCCGAGTAAATAAACATTATTCTAGCTTTCTTCTGAGCTTCCCGCACAATGTTGTCTAATAATAGAAGTGAGGATATACCCCTCCACCTAACACCTATCCAGACACGTTTTAAAATCTTCGAAATAATAAAATCCTTCAGCGCCAGTCTTCTGATAATAACATACACTTTGCATTACATGTGGCTTACACACATAAAACTGAGCAATCTAGATCGCGATCCTTACCGCCAATTAGAAGCTGAGGGTGTATTACGAGTCAAGCGCATGTGATGCATCGTGACCAGTTCTGAAAATGATATCATATTTCTCTTCCACTAAGATTTTAGCAATGACTCTAAGTACAAGTCTTTAGGTGTAAACTCTATTAAGAACAAATCAATTTTCTGTTTTGGAGTAAACTAAACTTGCTTTTATCTATTCCTTTCCTAGCCACCAGGGTTGCAATACCAACATAGAACATACCTGGAACCAAAGTACATTTGAATACCGTCTTCCCAAATAATGTATAGACCCAAATAATATAGCAGATTTGCACTTTAGTATACTAGTTATACGGATAAATAGACAACTTATGAAATATCACGTGAAGATTCACTTTACAATTTCGAAACCCACAGTTTAATGATTCTAGGGTTAACCATGAAGCAGAGATCAAAATAACAATCTCCCACAGCCGTATCAAGCTAAGGAGAGAATGATTTCTTCTAAGTGCAGAATTATTTACAAGGTTATGGGTAGGCTACAATGGTTTTGGATATACTAAAAAAAAAGAAAACGCAACAAGTACCTCACGAATTACTCTAGGACGAATATTAGACGAAACTAGAAAAAGATTCTACAAAATAAGAGATAGTAGCGAGGAAATTTGCGAAGACAGTGAATAGCACAATTAAAATAAATTTTAAAAGAGTCTTAGCGTCCTTACGTCACACAAGTTCAGCTAGGATTGACAAAAAAATGGTTGTTGGATCAAACTGTTCAAACTGATTAAAAATTGGAACAGATTCTTATTGCAATATTTGCTCTTTTTCTAACTAGTCTTGTATGCATTTTGGAAACTGCTCCATTTTGATTGGATACTGATTTTATATTATACTGTATTAAATAATCCTTTATAATTCAATTTGTATATATAGGATTATGTGTAGTCGCCAAAGTCCCTGTTTAGGGATATATTATTACTTAAATTTCGTTTAATTGCAATTGCTTCACGGACGATTTGTTTGAATCTTAGGTCATAGTTAATTAATTGGTAATATCGATAATTGCAAATTATCCTAGGATGTTTGCACTGTGGTATTCACTGTCGAATTTCCTCGTTATCTTCTCTTATTTTGTATCATGGAAAGACACTATTATCTTCGTCATTAAAAGAGATTTAAGAGCTAGAATTGACGCTGAATAAAGAAAAAAAAAGTCCACTGAAACTGCTTACGATGACTAGCTAATCAAAAGAAAAAAAATAGAGAAGAAGCAATTTAAGAGCATTCGAATTGAACCGCGGCTAAGGAAATGCCTGCTCTAAGTAAAACAGTAATAGAATCAATCAAAAGGGTAATAGAATCATTGCAATTAGAGATGAGCCTTTCTCGTTTTTATATTTGAAAAGTGCCTAACAAAGGATAAAAGTGCATTATTTGGGGCGATGGAACATACAACTATTCATTATAATCAATATAATGGTATTTAACAGCTAAGAGCCCTCAAAGTCTTATAATGTATACATTGCTCTATAAAAATGCGGGGAGGTAGAGGATAATAGGATCGATATGTTAACTGTGCGTTATTTGGGAAGATAATTAATAAATTATCCGTTATAGTCAACATAACGGTGTTCAACCGCTAAGAGCCCTCAAAGTCTTATAATGTATACCTTGCTCTATAAAAATGCGGGGAGGTAGAGGATAATAGGATCGACATGTTAACTGTGCGTTATTTGGGAAGATAATAAATAAATTATCCGTTATAGTCAATATAACTGTGTTTAACCGCTAAGAGCCCTCAAAGTCTTATAATGTACACATTGCTCTAAAAAATGCGGGGCGGTAAAGGGTAATAGGATTGACACCTCAACTGGATTTCATGTCTGTAATAGATATCAGTGGTACGAAGTTTGATTGCAAAAGATAAATATGTTTATTTTACATGTTTTATTAAAAGAACACAAGCAAAACGTACCATGCTCGCTGTGGCGTGAGAGATCCTCCTTGTCAATAAATAAGTCATGGTCCTTATCAAGCTCCCAGAACTTGCAATATATCACATAGAAGTGTTCGTAACTGAAGTAATATGTTATTTTATTTATATCTTCTTCCTCTTCTAAAATTTTTATTGCGTTTAATAAATTTGATCTTCGAATTTCAGGTATTGTTAATTTTCCTGACCACGACCGATTTACATCGTAGAATATGCGTGCAATAACCTGGAAAAGTGAGCAAGAATAATGAATAATTTCCCTATATGTTCTACTTGTCTACGTTTACTGGAACTTCTAACCAGATCATTAGCAATAAATAGGCTCAATTACTAGAAAATTTAATATGAAGGGTATGTGACCTCGTCATGCTGGTTGGGATAATTAGCATAATGCTGTCGAACGATAAAGGAGTTTGTTACTTGACCAACGTATTGGCCATACATTGGGGATGTAATGGTGCGAAAACACGTTGTAATATTTTTTATAGTAGTTTTTGATTGTCGCTATTACAAAAATCACCAGGTTAAAATTTACCCTGGTTAAAATCTTATTTTTGGAGCTGGTATACCCATTTTCTCACAATATGAATTTTCTTTGAGAAATCGATAGTGATTTCTACATGAGAATTCCTATAATTTGTTTTTTTCAAGCAATAATATTTCAGCGGATCTACTATATTTGATAAAAGAAATTAACTTATTTTCCGCTTTTGGTTTAAAGATACAGAGAAGGGTAATTACCTGAAAGAGATAGGTAGAACACATAATAAATCTTGCCTTAAGACCCCTATAACAAGATTGTAATTGTTTTATACAGTAAGGGAAGGAACTTAAGGAAAACAAATTTTGAACGAAATGAGGTAAGTGTTCCTGATTGATTATTGTGCAAGCAAATTCTTGCCTTAATAATTATCGTTAGTGGTAAAAATAATTTATTTTCGTTTTAAGTTTTTATCTCATTATCTACTTTCATTGAAAGGACTAGCTTCTTGAGCTTGTCCCTCCTAGGGCTACTCAAATATCTATCTGTCTGTGGGATAATAAGCCCTTGAACTTATTTTTTTTTAAATCTGAAAACTAGTCTTTCCAAAACAGTCATTAATCAAAAATGCATGATCCCCATATATAGATGCAAAAATAGATTTCAGGATGACTTTCTTTGTACAGATAAATCTTAATAGAATTCTTTATAGAACGAATCCAATGGGTGAAGCTTCTGAATTTTTATGAATTTCCGTAAATTCAATAATAGTTACAGTTGGTGGCAAAAATCATCTTTAAAATATAATCCTATTAATTTTCCAGAGTAAAATAGTATCAAAACATTTTGCTCAACTCCTTATGAATTCAGATTGTTTAAAGTTATGAGTATTTTGGTTTGGTATTTTCTAATTTGCTTGGCAAGTCGCGATTGCAAAACTGCCAGTATTCCCCCGATAAAGGAAAATTTTTGTGACACATATTATTGCAGATCTAGCAGTTTGATTGGTAAAACAATTAAATACGTATTTTACATAATTGAAAAAAGCAATTTAAAATTCTCGAATAATTTGATAAATGATAGTCATTCAGGAATTAACCATAATAAAAGTGTACTTTTTTTTATCATGCTTTGTTAAGGGAACAAAAGACACGCTAAATTAAACCCATTGTTCCCGATTACACAGATAATTCTCCGAAACTCATAACCAATCAACTCCTTACCCACAGAATTTTTTGCAGAACTGTCCAACTGTGCAAACTCCAACAGCACACTCCCTATCTGAACAAAATTAGTATCTACACAGAAATTTGTCTAATTCTAGCTTATTGGTGGCCTTTGCTAGTTTTGTTTTTCTATTTTGATTTCACTTAGCTAGCTATCTCCTCCTTTGAGCCAAACTGGTTCTTGGTGGTAGTTCTATTATATATTGATAAATTTTTTGACAAACTCTTTCTCTCTCTCTTTTTATAATTCTCTATTTCTCCATGGGTTCTCTCACTTAGCCAAATCTGAAAGAAAGATGTTCAAGCAGTTTTGCTTTAGTTGATACTAACCGTATTTACATATCGAGAATGAAACTCAATGGCTTCTTTCAGAAAGGTAAGCCCTGGATGCGTTTCGACAACATCCTGAACAATCGGTACAAGATCATCTGGGATAAGATAATTTCTGTTTGCTTTACCTGATGCTGCTACTAAGATATGTACAAGCTGGGAAGCTTCGTCATGGTATGTTGATATAACACTAAAAAGAAAATGGCAAACATCAATAATAAACTGGAGTATTGCACAAACAATGGGGCAGCGGATACATATAACCAACAATTTCATTAAGTTCTGAGCAGAATTCTGGAGAAGGATGATACCAAAAAGAGATGAGTCTTGTTTGAAAAAAAAAATAGGTATAGTGAATTCAATTTATTTCCCAAAAAAATGTCCCGCGTGTACAGGAGTTTTCCAATATTTCTATGGGTTTGGAGGTATGAACTTTCCTTTGGGCTGTTAACGCGATGAAATTACGTTTTTCCTAATCAGCGATAATTTTTCGTTCACTTTGGCTTGTGGGGTTGAATTAATATATTAGTAGAACCAGGGTTCAAACATTTCTTAAACTTACAGAATCTGAAGAAAGATGTCGCATGCTTTCAATAAGTTTTCAAGTATTATTTCTGATTAATCACAGCTATTATATAGTAGCCTACATAAAGTAACTCTTCATATCGCATACAAGACAACACAGCGATTAAGTACGATCCTCCTAAACATTAGTAGGAGATCCTAGAGAAAAATTTCGATACAGAGGCCTGAAGGCGCACTTTTTGAGAGTTTCTTAACCCCCCTAAAAATAAACTTACCATCCCCACTCTAAACGTGTCTTTTGTCAGTCTATGGCATAAATTCACAGCAAACCTATAATAGCTACCGATAAACGTGTTATGTTCAATGTTTCAAAAGTGGATAAAAGATAGAAGAGAACTACCAAGTAATACAAAATTTGGTGAGTAAGTGATAATCTTATTTCACTAGTGATTTTCTTTCTGGTATCTGTTTTTATTAAGAAGGACAATTGTAAAAAAATTGAAATGACCTCAAAGAAAGACTTCAGACCTCAGAACCAATAGGAGCTACCCCGTGTCTAATAAGGCTCATTCTTTTTTTTGATACAAGCAAAGAGTTACTTTGTAACTTGGAGATACTGAAATTAACTATACAGGAGGCCCCCCCCCCAGAATTCCTTCCTAAAAAGTAGTGTTCAAATGATTATCGGTGATTTAAATGAAAATAATTCAATATTTCTTATATTTTGTTTAAGAATACAAAATTCTGCGTCTTTGAGGATTTGATACAACTGCTTCAGGGCGTTCGCATTGCGTTACAGCAAGGTGCAAGCAAGGACTTTAGCGTTATGAGTGCGAACAACAGGTGAATTACTTAGAACTCTTGTTCAAGGTAATTTTTCATCGTTTTGTTTTAAACATTACTTTTTTCTTGTAATTGAAAAAAAAAAGATTTTTGTACGTTCCTTCTGATCGTTCTCATTGTTCCATGTTAATATGATTTTGTTTTATCCATTAACTAGAAATGCAACCCTCATTTATATGGTAAATCCTTTACTTTCAAAGCTATTCAAAGCTAATACTTTCAAAGCTAATTGTCGTTTTTTCTTTCGAAATAATCCTAATGGCGTTGACTTAAAATTAAACGTATGTTTTAGTAAATGTATATGTCTCCTATGTATTCTTTTCAGCCACTTCTATAGAGCAAAAGGTCAGAGAACTTGGGGGAAAGGGGAGAGGGTTACTCAATAGCAAACTGAGAATTTAAGTTATCGGATCTTTAGCTGCCGAGAACATCCAGCCTCCTATCCGTGGCCTTTTCCCCTTGGGCACCCCCACAGTCCTCAATGACATTGGATTAAAACTGTAAGAAAGCAATTTTACTCTTGATAGCAATTTTACTCGTGATCGTGATATCCAGGAGAGCCATTTACCCATGCGGCTCCCCGAGCAAGGGTACTAAATTATGCAATAGACACATTTTTCTTAGATACATTCTTTTTCGGCAGCAATGGGTGATATGTCGGACACTGTTATAACCGGAGATATGTAAGAAATTAACATTTTCAAGATTAAAGGTCCAAGGTGGGCCCATGATTTCTCAAAACGCGCCCTCTCACCGCCAGATTTTCCGAAAAAAAGGTAAGTATTTTACATCTTGTGAAATCATTCAAGGATTTCCCCTCTCATCACAAAAATAAGCTAAGTCTAAACTGCAGACTCTTTTTTTTTTTTTTTGCGAAAGAAGCAAGGTAAGTCATGATACAGGGCAAAAACAAAATATGTCTTGGTTCTGTGTAAAAATGACCAGCTAAATCCTGACTAAGCGTAAAACCCACCATGTTAGATAAATAACCAATTTAAATGGGATAATAATGTTATGATAATTCTGTATCTTTTACTGCCAAAACAAGTAATATAGGCAGGTATGACAAAGAAAGAGGTCCTTATCGTAACACACGTTTCTTGAACTAGGTGCACGGTGACGCTGTGCACTTATGTACGTTTGTGCCCCAAACTTTCTAAAAAAAAAAGACTGATTGAAGACAATTTTATTTGACTTGGTGTGGGGGGGGGACAAAGCTGGAAGCTTTAAAAGACAATAAGACGAGTAAGAGTTTACTGGAAGGGTGTATCCGCGATTTTTGCTCATTTTTAGGGGGGCGAGGTTCAAACCCGACAGCCCTTCTCCTTCTAGATAAGGCTTTGGTTTACTGAATATAAATTTAAATACGTTAGATTTGTTTTTTTTTTTGCTTTTTTCTTTTGCTTTTGCTTTTTTTTTGCTTAGGTTTTTTGCTTTTTTCGGTCATTATAGTTAATAGAGTACATGCTTGTATTTTACTTAGCTTAATCAGTAGGCAAAAGAAGCTTTGAAAACATTACCGAACAATGAGTAAGCGAATTCGCAGCGACAGCTCTTTTGCTGTTCTCATTCAGAAGTTTCGGGTCTATATAGTTTGTTTCACATTCATTTTTCTCTTATGACAGTAACAAGCACAAGGTGTTTTATTGTCTAATAGATTGAATCGAGTGAAAATTTTCAAAAGAGAGAATACTTATTTGGTAAAGTTGGCTAACGGTACCTTGTTTTCAGACAAATCACTTATAAACTACCAAATTTAATGGTGACAGAGCTTGTAACAACTGTCTGTTGCGCTAATCATCAACAATAGAACTGAGGTCGAGAATAGGATAAAATATTCTATTTTAGTTGTTATGAATCTCGTATATTTATGTGTATATTTGAAGATTATTACCATTAAATGCAACAATGTTTCTGTAATATTTACTTATTTGTTTGGTTTTGATTTTTTCTGATGCAAGAATTCTCACATTTGTAATCAGCTAGCTCAAAAACCCTAGAATGCAATTTCGGGTAGAAATCAAGCGCATTTTATGCTTTACTTTCGTTCTTCGAATCATACGGAACAATAATCTATGACTTCAATTTCACAAATTTGATTATGCCTACATTTTTTTATATGTAATAATTTGTTTTGATTTTGGACGTCTAAATTGCTATTTAGCCTTAGTTTTGTAATCAGGAAGCCCAGGAATTCTTAAATATTTACCTTTGGTAAAATCAAACAACATACAAAATATTCATTTGGTGTGTTACGATTTAGGATAGTCATTCTGTGATCTGTACATTTTTAACGGCTAAATTTTAATTATTTAGAAAATTATTCAAATAGTCCTTTAACAGTTACGAGTCGAAAGAAGTACAAATGGCTATATGGCTAATGTTCGGGGGAAGAGGGTTATTGGAGGACGTAGAGCCCCAAGACCCCATTTTAGACACTCAAATCATACACATTGAAACTTCTTGCATGACTCTAATTCTAATTAGGTATAATACCTCCGCTATTTGTGAAAAATATAGGCATACTTAGCATTTTTGATTGTGGAAGTCTAAATTGCAATATAATATATTAGAGTGGCGAAACCCTATATAGGCCAGTGTATTCTCCTGATGAGCCCTTATGTTGGGTGTTGCCTCTGAATCATTTGTCTATATTATTTTTTCTATTATTTGGTAAATGACGACTTATACTTATTGACGACATGACTGCCTGTCCATGGATTATTATTTATGGTTGATTGTGTGTGGCTATGCTGTTTGACCTATGTGATTGTATGGATGAGTAGGGTTAAGGCCTCATTCAAGTGCTGGTCTATATTAATCACTAATTTAGGAAAACAGTCTTCCTTTTCTCCTTCTGTCTCTCTTTTTTTTTTTTTTTTTTTTTTTTTTGTGTTTGTGCTGTTGCATTGGTGATTTCTCTTTTCATGATATATATATATATATATATATATATACAAAGTTTAGCCGAAATTGAATATCCATTTGTCGCATACATACCTAGCGTTTTTTTTTTTATTTAGGACGGTCATTTCGCTCAATAATCAGGTTTCAATCATTTGAGAATGTTCACTAAAAAATCACCGAGTGACCATGGACTAAAAGAGGTACACCATATTTATGTATGTGAAAATTGAGGTGATTGGCGAGGGGGGACTGAAGGGGCAAAAAACTAAGAGTACAACTTTGAGCCTACATTCATTCATTATTCTGATTCCAATAAGATGCAACAAATCCTCATTGATAGTTTGCACTTATCGTATTTTGACTTGAACGCTTTTACGGCATAATAAGCATCACACTTCTAATCAACAGCCCCTTCAGAATTTTTGAAATGTATTTAGTGTTGTTTGACTTAGGAGAGTTCATAGAGTTCATAGAGTTTGTCTTAGGAGTATACAGAGTTCTTGATCATTTTTAATTATTAGCATTTAATACTTCAGGACCGTTCTCTTGATAATCCCTTCGCTTAATAAACTTGAGAACATATGTGAAGTTAAGCGTGGAAGCTCGAGCTGGAGGGGACACGGGCAAAAGGGCCTCACTTTGGGTGTTTAAATAATTAAGAACGAAAATACACGCATGATCTGGATGTAAGCCATTTGTATAAACCCACCATTTTTGTATATGTACATGACGCCTATATTGGAATATTACCCTCAGTTTTGTAATCACCAAACTTAGAAACTTTAAAAAATGTAATTTTTGCTAGATGTCCAGCGCAATTTACGCTATATGTGCTACATATATTATGAATAAGAACAGTTATCCTACGATCTTGATGAACTATTATGATGAACAATTAATCATGTTTGACCATTTCCTAAATATTCCCTGAAATACAGGTGATTCGAAAGGGCAATGGCATGCTCATACGTACGAAGATGGGGCGAAGGTTTGGAAAGAGCACGGACCAAATGGCTTGGATTATGGCTCCAATCGTAACACTGATTTCAACAAGGTATGACATTACACAACTTACGAAATTCATAATTAATATCTTTGGATTTTAGATTTCTATATTGAAATATTAGCCTCAGATTTGGATTCAGCAAGCCCAGAAACACTGGCATTCAAACTTTGGTCAAGATAAACAACATTTGCTTAATATTCACTAAACGTCTTTTGGTTTCAAACTTCTTGTTTTGGAGCTGCACTTTTCATATAGCTCATATAGGTGTTTTTAGACATATTGACCGTTCTAAAAGAATGGCTATCTTACAATTTTAGTCCGCTTGACTTTGACCGTTTCAGTAACACATGGGGCGTTGAAGGGGTGGCAGGTTCTCGTTCAACTGAATTCAGCCGTTATAAGAAAAAATCGATAGAACTCAGAATTCGTGATAAACTGAGCCGTTCCAAGGCTTTCTACGACCGTCAGTTACCTATTATAACCCTGACGGAAAAAAAACAATAATAATGCGTATAAGATAAATCCCTTTTTACTGTGTCTATTATATTTCGTTAAGTATGATTATCTAGATTAGAATATTGAAAGGTAGAGTGATGACAACGGTCAAATATGGCTCTGAAGCATGGGCGCTCCGAAAAGCGGATGAAGATTTACTAGATGTGTCTCAGAGAAATTGCCTGCGGATTGTTCTGGGTACCCCACTAAATGACTGTATTTCAAACAGTAGACTGTATGAAAAATGTGATTCAATCCCGCTTTCTAGGGCTATAACGAAAAAAAGATTGAGACGGCTAGGGCAGGTTCTGTGGATGAAGGATGGCAGATTGCCAAAGATTATCCTTTCGACCAACCGTCTAGGGTTAAACGGAAACCAGTCGTCCTCGTTTAGGGCGGGAAAGGATGTCATAAAGAAAGATTTAAAGGAAATGAGAACTTCCTGGGAGGGTGTAAAGAGGGAGGCTTTGAGTAGACTTGGATTGAGGAGGAGTGTGCGTAGCTGTGTTGACCTCAGGCGGCTTGGTGCTGAGGTGAGTTGTTAGTAGTAGTAGTAGCTTCTTCTACCCTTGACACTGAAGATGTTGAACCATTATGCAGTCTAAAAATATACGTGTGTTAAGTATTTCTGTGTTCTCTGGTGTTTTAGTGCAAGATATTGTATGTTCGTTCTATTTCATTTTGTTGTTTAACCGTCTTTTTATTTTTAAATAATCAACTTCAAAAAGTAGAACACGGAATCCACTAATTTACCTTTTCCAATACGCTAAAAGATCATTCACGGGCATGGGTCCATCCACATTTCCAAAGCACGCCTTAAACAAAGGTATTTTCCAAAAGATAGGGATATTCATTAGTTTTGTGACTTCTCGAAGATTTTCCATACTAACATGTTGGATATCCGCTTGATTGAGCCGACATTTTATCCCCTCCAGAGATTTTTCGATGGCATTGGGGTCAGAAAATCGGCCATGTGGAAAATAAAACCTATAATAAAGAGAAACTTCAATCGATGAGGAAGTATGGTTCTTCTCGTTTTATATGTTTTTTGTAACTATGGCAAAATTTAATATAAATTTGCATAGATGCTCAAATTTTAAATTTCTTAAAGTTTTGGAGAACAATGTGTAGGCTATAACGACTCTTTTATGAATACTTTTCAAAAATGTACTTGCCGTTTAACAAGAAGAAGAATGAAAAAACAACATATTTTAAGATGTTTAGTCTAATCCTTATGTCAGAATTTTGATTTATCCTTTTTTATATATTTTTTTTCTGTTTTTTCACGGGAAATTCCCCTCTCACCTTTTCTCACTTTTAATAAAAAGTCTAGCAAGTGTTGCCGCTAAGCACTTTTGTAACGCAAAATTAGATTAAAATTTTCTTGTTGATTAGTGTTTAACAAAGATGAATATAACAATAGAATTGGTTCAAAACAAATTCTAATTTGTCTCCCACAAAATTAAAAAGTACAAAACATAAGCATAATAAGTTACAAAAATACTCTAAAAAAAATCATCAAAGAAACGGTTTATGAAAAAAAAAACATAATAGTCTAATAAAAAGATTGAACAAAACACAGGAAAAAAAAAGATAACCCAAAAACCCGAATTTTTTTAACATGTAAAACTAGCACCATCATAGCATTTCGAGCTGAAGTGCGATAAGCACAGCATAATATATATATATATATATATATATATATATATATATATATATATATATATATATATATATATATATATATATATATATATATATATATATATATATATATATATATATATATATATATATATATATATATATATATATATATATATATATATATATATATATATATATATATATATATATATATATATATATATATATATATATATATATATATATATATATATATATATATATATATATATATATATATATATATATATATATATATATATATATATATATATATATATATATATATATATATATATATATATATATATATATATATATATATATATATATATATATATATATATATATATATATATATATATATATATATATATATATATATATATATATATATATATATATATATATATATATATATATATTATATATATATATATATATATATATATATATATATATATATATATATATATATATATATATATATATATATATATATATATATATATATATATATATATATATATATATATATATATATATATATATATATATATATATATATATATATAGATATATATATATATATATATATATATATATATATACGAAAATAATATATATTCTTATATATACATTTATACTGCGGCGATAAATCAACCAAATTAAACACGACTGTCATGGCATTCAAAGTGGTATTCTTGGTAGTCCGCAAGTCTCACTTGTGCAACACCCAAGTACCGCTATTTTGTCATTTGGAGCAATAGAATGTAAATATGCATCTATGGCGGGCATTAGAAACTGTACCAGAAGTGTCAAATTCAAACTAGTAGGGTCGCAAAATTCCGGTTTAACTCGACAAAAAGTGATTTTCATTGGCTGTTCGTGACGCTTCGACTACAGGCATAAAATCACACTTTGCCTTTAAGTAACTTGACGTCAATGGAAAACTCTATGATTATTTGAAAGTGACGTTATACAGATGCTTCCATTCAATCAAAGACAGTTTCACGATCCTTCTGCTTCGAATTTAGCACTTCTGGTAGAGATTCCAATGCCTGCCATATCTGCACATGCACAAGTTCACTGATTCAAAATAGCGATACTTGTGTTTTTTATTTTTAAAATGACCCCGATACCTATGGACCACCTTCACCACTTTGTATTTGACAACAAGATTGCAAAAACCAGTTTACTTTATTTTATAAAAGCCTGCCTTCCAGAATTCTTTGTATTTCTCCTTTTCAAGTGAAAAATTTCTCAATTACAGTAGCAGAAAATAGGAAACATGCAAAGCAACACAACGTAGCGGCAAAAGCTTGGTTCTGGTATTTGTATTGTGTATTACAGTTTCTACGGTATTTTGGCACTTCTACTTGGCATAAAACAATTTTGATCCGCCCGTCACTAGACAGTACGTTTAGATGTGCTTCCTTTTCTTCTGTCAATTTTATGTTTCAGAATTTTTGTTATACAAATTTAATAACGCCAAAAGCGTAGACCAAAAGCAAAAACTAGAGTCCTGAAAAAATTGACACGAATAAAATTTGTGTTTTGTGTTTAGCGTTTGGTAGTGCTTCCTTTACTTCTGTCAATTTTAAGTTTCACAATTTTTGCTATACAAATTTAACAACGCCAAAAGCGTAGACCCAAAGCAAAAAACAGAGTCCTGAAAAAACTGACACGAATAAAATTCGTTATGATAACGCACTAAATAAGTGAAAAAGTTTGATTTTAACGCTGAAGTAAGAACCTTTTTACCTGTTTCATAATTCCTGTCTCATAGTTCGTCTTGTCTACTCATTAACTTCTAGTTATTTCCGTAAGCTTACGAATAAATAATATGATCAAAACTGCTAAAGGCAAAACAATTGTGGGAGAAGTTATGCCAGCTATAAACAGAAAACTGCTATTTCGTTTATGGCACAATTGTTTTAATTCCTAATCATCACAGCTAATCTCTCAGCTTTCTTGTTTTTTCACTAGTTTCCAGTTTGAGAGATTGGCAACGATTTTCTGGTTTGTTTAGTATCAATTTTTGTATGCTCAGTTACCCTTTAAAATCAATCCATATTTTAAAAGGCCTTTTTGATAAGATAATAAGTCTGTTATAAATCGAGAGCCAGATATAGGACAACTTCTTTGAAAAAAAAAAAACTTGTCCAAGGGGAACTAAGAAAATGACATTTAGCTAGAGGTTTGGTCACAAATTGAAACAGGCTCATGCGATAAGAAGTCAATAAGAATTTACACAGTAGGTTAAAAAAAAATTCTACTCAGGGTGTTATAGCAGGCTCTTTGAAGTAAAATCAGCTGAGACTGAGAGATAGAGTAGGTAGAGTTATATGAGAAGAACAGTGCTGCTTTAGAAAGGGTAGAGGATATGTTGACTAAATTTTACTCTTAGGTTAATAATTGAAAACTGTCTGAGCTATCGAATACCTTTGGTCCTAAGTTTTATAGATTATGAGCAAATATTCGATTATCTTGACAGAAGAGCTTTAGCAAAGGTCTTATCCTTGTATGGTATACAAGACAAAAACATTCAAGTGATTAGCGCTATGTAAGAGAATAACATTGCTGCGGTAAGGTAGGAAATGAGGTTAGCAGTAGGTTTCGTAGTAAATCAGGAGTTAAGCAGGGTTGTGTTCTGTCCCCCTTTATATGGATTATTTTGATGGACTTGGTCCAGGAAAGACAATGGGAGAACACGGAATCAAATGGGGAGGAAAACTTTCCTGAACTTAAGATTATGCTGATGATTTTAAACTCTATTTCATTTTTTTTCTCAGTAATGTTTATACAGGCAATATTCATCCGAAGAGTAATTGAATAAGTTCAAATTTGCGTCAGAAGCGTCAAGAGGGGAAGCAGGTTACTTTGCTTCCCCCTTGCGTTTTTGCTCCCTTACATTTTCAAAAATACTTTTTTTTGCATTTTCATTCAAAAAAAGGAATTTTCATTGCTAAAACATAGCTTTTGGAGATTCTATTTGAAGTAGGCCAACTATAATGTTTACTTGCACTTGGCTACGCGCCTTCTTATTTGAATTCTCAAAATTTTTGTTTTTCGTGTTTCACAACACAAAATAATGAGCAGCAGTAAAACATAAAGTTTGTCTAATCATTCTCAGACTTAATATAGTTGCCACTTCTTGGCACAAAAATTCTAAACAATTGTCTGCAACAACAAGGATATCAGAACGACGTCAGCCGAGAAGGATACTAGCTTGAGATACTTCCATTGTACGAACCCATGAGTACTTTCATTATGAACTTCCTTATTTTAGAAGTTATACACAAAAGAATTCATCTTATCAATCAAGCCCTCAGAAATTTCATTTGGAGGGGGGGGGCATCTCAAAATCCTTATAGAAATTTTAAGAACGTGCTGACACTATTTTTAAGTTAGAATCTGGAAGCGATAAAAATTCTAAAAATATTTACGTTGTGTCCCATACACACGATGGAAAAAAGTGAGGCACCTGTTTTCTACATATTCGGCCACCTGTTTCGATATAATCAGCCACTGTTACATGTCAAGATTGCGAATAAAGAAGGCAAAGCATGAGGCACTAAATCATGTAAGCTACTGGAAGAATACATAATCTCTATACATTTCTGTACACAACTCTGTAAATTTTTGTGTGTTTAAGTTGAATAAAATCAAATTTAACCTACAGTTTGCTGGCACAAACATTCAAAGATGACAAGGGAAGACGTTGAGTTAGAATCTGTAACTTCTATTAATAGATGGTGTTCATGTACTTCATCCCTCTATTTATACGCCATTAAATAAAAACAAAATAAGTGTTTTCAATTGAAAGCAAATAGCAGCATTGAAACTCGAAAAAACAGAAATTATTACATCTATGAGGGGGGTTTCCCTCTCCTCAGTGTCTCCCTCTTTATTCAGAAGTTTTTTTTTACACTTTAAGAAAGCTTCTTATTCTAGTGAAACGGCTCTTGAGTTTAAGGAGTCGTTCTTAAAGGATTGGGACAAAACTTTGAACGTCAAACTTTAAGGCAAGGAGTGAGGAATTAAAGAGGTGGCAGCACCATCTTAAGAAGTTCTGTTCGTTTTAAGTTTTAATGTTGCTCCTTAGTTTCAATTGAAAAAAACTTGACCTTTTTATTTGATGTCGGATCATTTTTCAAATAGTACTGGGAAATCCATAGAAAAATCACCCATAGAATATTCCTCCAGCATAAAATCCCCCTAGAAAGTTTTCCTCGGACAATTTTCTCTTTTCTGAATATTCCCCGGAAAAATTTCCTACAGACAAATCTCCCGGAAAATTCTTCTTACTTTTACTTGAAAGAAACTTAGTTTTCACTTAATTTTTGATTGTTTTTCAAATCATGTGAGAAATAAACTCCATCATGGAATAATTTTACCAGAAAATCCACCCAACGAAAAAATCCTTCCAGACAATTCCAATTCAAAAAAAAACCTGAAAATTTCCGGGGAACATTCTCTCCACGTAAAAAATTCAGGGGTCATAGAGAAAGCAAGAATTCTAGCAAATTATCCCTGTTAAAACTTCCTCCCAAAAATTTTTTTAGGAAAAAATTCCACTCCATGGAAAATTCTCCCCTTGGATGACCCCCCCCCCTTCCGCAGAGTTCCCCCCAAAAACTGTTCGTATATTTTCCAATAAAAAATACAGTATGCAAACGCTGGAAAAATTGCATAGCTCAAAGTCTTTTTTCCAGGTGACATTGGAGGTGCGATCATTTCATCTCCAAAACCATAGTTATTGGACTTTTAAACTATGCTGAACAAAATGACTGTGTCAAAATTTAGATGTGATGTCTTTAGGGAAAAATGGGCATGGGAGGGGGGTTTGTCACTCTCCAATCTTTTTGTCACTCAAAATGGCACTTGAACTATTATTTTCCGTTTGAATGAGCCGTCTCCCGACCATCTAAGACCGTTAGTTCGATACGATAACCTCTGAGGAAAAACCACAAATAAACATGCTTTCGTGATCTTCTTTATGGTAAAAAACAAAATTCCACATTTTGTTGATAGGAGCTTGAAACCTCTAAACACTACGTTGGGGTTCTCTGTTATGCTGAAGCTGATATTATTATTTTAAGATCCCTCGATGCTTTAGGGTCCTTTCCCCCCTTTTTTGAAAATCAGGCAAATTTTCTCAGCCTCTCAGCTTTTGACGGATAAACTTAAATTTATTAAATTTTATATATTTAGAATCAGCATAAAAAACCAAATCTTCTTGATGTACAAACTGTAATCGGTTTTCTTTTTAGAGCTTCGGTTACTATTGGGCCGAGTCGCTCCTTAATTACAATTTGTTATCTTGAACTGTTTGATTTACAGAGTTAGCATTGGTCAATATTTCTGATTTTCAACTTATTTTCAGATGTTGAATGCGCAATAAGTTATCATACAGTCCATGTTACTATAATTTTTTGTGCAAGATCAGATTGGAATTCTCTACGAAGGTGCTATTGGGCATACTTAATAAGGCATCAAGAAAATCAACAGGCATATTCAAGTGTTTCCCAATATTAGAAATTAATACTAATATTCTTGCCTTGGTATGACTACTCTCGGCTTTCTTTTCCTCGTTAATGTAGATGCTGGAGATAGTGGCTGAGCTATTGAAGCATTGAAGATGTCGGATATGACACTGTCGCCCTGGAATAAAAGATATGTTTCAATGTAATAGTTTAAAAATAGTGTTCACATTGTTATAATATATTGTAAAATATGTTAAAATAAAAATTTTAGGTACTTGGGCACTTCGCGTAGACAAAAGTCAAGCTCAGTAATATTTGAGGCGGTATCAGACACAAAAGCTATATTCTTTGGTTAAAGCAAGTGATTGTGGGGAGGAGGGAATACCTCAGCAGTTTTCACGCACATGTCTAGCAACATGCTTAGAATTGCATCTGGCCACACAGCCGTGTCGAGGCGTAGAAGTCTAGTTAAACAAGCTTGTGGAACCTATTTTGTAAAAAAACAAAGAAAACATATTAATACAGACTGTAGAGATGGAGCACCCCTAAGGGCCCTCGTTGCTTCATATACAATTTAGACACACAGTCCCAGGCTCTGGAACTGAATGTTTGGCCCTAAGTCCTTTTGATCATCTATGGAATTTTAAGTTTCAACATGAGTTGCCTCGGCACATATATTGTACCAGATACGTACATAAGGCAGTGGCGGATCCAGGGGGACAGGGGGACCCTGTCCACCCAAGATTTTTCCTAGCGCCCTCATTCCTTTTTTTTACTCTTTTTTAAGAATAAATTTGTCAATTTGGTCAATTATTGGCGTCCTTGTCACATTAGACCCATCAAGATTTTGCTCATTGGCGCCCTTGTCATATTTCCTCCCAAGATTTTTCCCTAGATCCGCCCCTGACATAGGCAAGGAAGTTTGGATAGTTATATGTAAACCCTGCACTTATGCAGGGAGGTCAATGATCCATTACTTGATCGAATATAATTTCAGGATTTATCTACAGCTCCTAATGGTTTTGCACAATATACTTGTTTTTGTAGCTTTTTGATTTGAAGAAATCAAAATGAATTCCCGTGTATGTGCCTTTGTTAACCCTGCCATAGTGGATCGATTCTTAGTTTAAAAACCGTTATGTTCCCACAAATATATATAAAGACCAAGAGTTGAATGCTAAAGTGAATAAAATTGAGGTAATCACCTTATCAGAAAGCCAGTTGAGGCTTAAATAAAACAAAAGGCAAATTACGCGGAAAAAAATACAAAAAATAGTATTTGGAATAACAATACTAGTACTAATAGCTTACCGAAGCACCAAGCCACTAAGCAAGGGCGTATCCAGGGGGTAGGGAGTTTTACATCCCCCTCCGAAATGTTTTCCCGACTCGTAAAAACGTAACAAAAATAAATATAAACAAATGTTTTATGCCTTTTATAAGGCTTTTTTGTGTAGAACCCCTCCCCTATCCCGAAAAATCCTGCATACGGTCTTGCACCTGAGGTTCCTTACGACATCCTACCACCCTATTCGGGTGCGACCTGCTTTTAATTGGCCGTGGATGGTTGACCGACAGGGCTAGAATATTGCGAAAGTATCAAGAAGTTGCGGGAGAAGTGGGTTCAAAGTCCCCCCTTCACCCTACACACACGTCTTTTTTGGGCCCTATTTCCATAGATGGTGTTTTTTTTGCGCATATTCTGAAAATTTCGATCAATAGTCCCTCAGAGGAAACTTGACCCCGGTTACTTCTTCCGAATAGCCTCCGCTTTAATTACAAAGTAAAATACAATATTTTTATTTTATTAGTATTCTTTTTTATGGATTTACTTTCACGTCTTGGCATCACCAGCAATCTTAGATATGTTCCAAAACTTATTTTAGAGAATCATTTCTTATTTTTATTCCTGCAATGTACCCTACTGTATGAACCTAAAAAATTTACGTTTCACTGTTTAATTAGCCCAGTCTGAAAAGGCTGGCTCTAGATACTATAACAGAATTCATAAGTATTAGGAAATATTATTAATATTCACAACTCACAACCCGAAGCTGTTTTTTCCTGACATTTTTTTTTCTTTTTTTTTATATATATACAAGGAATACGCCAAAACCAATACAGATTCAATAATTTCAGCACAGCTAGAACTTTCACTACTAAGCACCTATTTTGGAGGCTTCGGAATATAGACAGAAGAATATATATCCGTAAGTACATTCTTCCAAATGAAGGGAGTCAAAAGTTAAATCCATGTTTATCTTAATTTTCATATTATTCATATGAAGCATCTCCGGGAAACTTAAAATATGGGCTTAAAAACGTACATCTGAAGCCTTAAGTAACCTCCCCACAATTGAACAAGAGCTCATATTGCACTTGTGACGAGGTTGGAAGAGCCTAGAGCTTCTTCCCACCAAGTTTCACTACGATCTCTCCACTCTAAGCGTTTTCCAAGATTTCCGGTTTCCCCCTCCAACTCCCCCCAATGTAAGCGGATCCGGTCGGGATTTAACATAAAAGCTCTGAGACACAATCTAATTCTAAATATGAATTATCATTAAGATCCGATAACCCGTTCGTAAGTTAAAAATACTTCATTTTTTCTATTTTTTTCGAATTAACCGTCTTCCACTCCCCCTCAGACGGTCAAATCGGGGAAGCGACTATTTCTAATTAATTTGGTCGGGTCCCTCATACGCCTGCCAAATTTCGGCGATCACTATATTGATCACATATCTAGTTTCGGATCTTCTTTATGTGAAAATTGGGATGGTCCGCGATTCGAACCCGAGACCTCTCGCACCCTAAGCGAGAATCATGCCCCTAAACCACCAGCCATTCTTAAGAAGAACTATCATTTGTTTTATGGACAAATAAAATTCTTCTCAAGTACCTTGTTCGCTCACTCCCACCAGATGGTCGAATCGGGGAAGAGACTATTTATAATTTAATCTAGTTTGGTCCCTGGTACGCCTGCCGACTTTCAGCGTCCTAGCTTATCTGGAAGGACCCAAACTAGCAAATTCCCCCCCCCCCAACTCCCCAAAGAGAGCGGATCCGGTCCTGTTATATCAATCACGTATCTAGGACTTGTGCTTAATCTTCCCACCAAGTGCCATACCGATCTCTCCACTCTAAACGTTTTCCAAGATTTCCGGCCCCCCAACTCCCCCCAATGACACTGGATCCGGTCGGGCTTAAAATCAGAGATGTGAGTTACGAAGTCCTTCTAAATATCAAATTTCATTGAGATGAACTCCCCTAAAGAGAGCAGATCCGGTTAAGCCAATCACATATCTAAGACTTGTGCTTAATCTTCCCGCCAAGTTTCATCCCGATCTTTCCACTCTAAGCATTTTCGACGATTTCCGGTTGCCTCCCCCCAACTCCCCTAATGACACTGGATCCAGTCGGAATTTAAAATAGGAGGTCTGAACGAGTGATCATCCGATCACTCGTTCATAAGTCAAAATACCTTATTTTTCTAATTTTTCCGAATTACCCCCCCCCCCCAACTTCCCCAAAGAGAACGAAACCGTTCGGGTTATGTCAATCACGTATCTAGGACTTGTGCTTATTTTCCATCAAGTTTCATCCCGATCTCTCCACTCTAAGCGTTTTCCAAGATTTCAAGTTTCCCCCACCAAATCCCCCTAATGTCAGCAGATTCGGTCGGAATTTAAAATAAGAACTCTGAGACACAATATCCTTCTAAATATAAGATTTCGTTAAGATCCGATCACCCGTTTGGAAGTTAAAAATACCACATTTTTTCTAATTTTTCCGAATTAACCGTCCCCCGACTCTCCCCCCTCAGATAGTCAAATTGGGGAAAAGACTATTTCTAATTTAATCTGGTCTGGTCTCTGATACACATACCCAATTTCATCGTCCTAGCTTATCTGGAAGTGCCCAAACTAGCAAAACCGGGACAGACGGACCGACAGAAATTACGATACGTGATTGACATAACCGGACTATATCTGCTCTCTTTGGAGAAGTAGGGAGAGGTGCTAATTCGGGAAAACTAGAAAAAATGAGGTATTTTGAACTTACGAACAGGTGATTAGATCTTAGTAAAATTTGATATTTAGAAGGACCTCGTCTCTCAGAGGTCTTATTTTAAATCCTGACCGGATCCATTTGCATTGAGGGAGTTGGAGGGAGAAACCGGAAATCTTAGAAAACGCTTAAAGTGTGGATATCGGGATGAAACTTGGTGGGAAGAATAAGCACATGTTCTAGATACGTTATTGACATAAACCCACCGGATCTGCTCTCTTTGGGGGAGCTGGTGGGGGGAGGGGGAGTGACAGGACGGTTAATTCGGAAAAATTGGAAAAAATTAGGTATTTTTAACTTACGAACGGGTTATCAGAAATTAATGAAATTTGATATTTAAAAGGGTTTCGTGCCTCAGAGCTCTTATTTCAAATCCCGACTCGATCCAGTGAAATTCGTGGGAGTTAGAGGGGGAAACCGGAAATCTTGGAAAACGCTTAGAGTGGAGAGATCGTAACGAAACTTGGTGGGAAGAAACTCTTGGCTCTTCAAACCTCGTCACAAGTGCCATATGAGCTCTTGTTTCATAAGCAAGGTGCATGCATAGGGACAGATGTTATACTAAACACCAGTATGGTCTTTAAAACTGAAGGGCTAAATAAATATTCTTTTTAATTTCTTAAACCACATTGGCCTGCCATAACATAAAGAATGAGTCGTATTTTGGTTTTCTCAAAAGAGAAGCCGATACCTTTTTATTCCCTGAAATAAACGTTGAACCACTTCTCCAATCACATAATCAGTTACATCATCAGCCGCTTAGGCCTCAAAGGGTACCCGCAAGAAACACATTGATTAAAATCAGAAATCAGGTGACCTAGTTCTCCAATTTATTCAGTTGCTGCTTTGTTTGTTTGACTGAATGAATTTTTTCTTTTATTTCTTAGTAATTCGTTAGTATCCGTCGATGACACTTCATATTTGTTTAGATTTTGTGAAATCGCGGATATTGGCGAATAACTCACTTTATTGTTTGTTAGATATTTGCTTTTAATTTTGGTCTTTTATTTAATTTGTTGGCTTATTTTTCATAGGTTTTGTTGTACCATCCGCGCTTGTTTTTTCCTTGATCATATTATTTTGTTCGCGCTGAAGAAGAGAGGGGGTTGTTCTCTCGAAATATTCGCTTTCTGTGTTTTCTTCAGTATTTTCATTTAGCATTTAAAAGCCTCATTTTTGGTCATTTTCTTTCTTTATGTTAAATATCCTTTCCATAGTTGTAGGCCGATTGGCCATCTAAGAATTTCAGTTGGACATTATTTCGAACCTGTAAGGTAAAATTTTATTCTATGGAAGAAACTGCCAGAAATCGGCACTTTGATGTGGCCTGATCTCTTTTGTTAGATAAAAGGAGAAAAAAATCTTTGAATTTTCGTTTGCATGAGCCTTCTTTCGATAAGCAACGAGTACTTGTTCGATTAAATCATGGCTGGGGAAAACACAGACACGCATGCTTTACTGTCCTTCTTGCAAAAAAGCTAAATTTTAGATTTTTTGGAGACTACTTTCAAGGCCCTGATTTATGCTGGTTTCATTGAATAATTTTCGTCAAGATTGCGCCCTTTTCGGGGGCGTTCATACATTTTCCGACTATTTTTCATTTTGTATCGTTGTACTGATAAATTTGATGAGCAAAATAAAAAATTATAATGTTTTATATTGATTGTATATGAAATTCAATTTTTTCAAAGTTTTCGGGTTTCTTTTGACAAGGTCGGTCTTTACTTACAGATTATTGCTACGAACTGTTTGATCCGAAGCTCTTATAACCGCCAAGGAGGCTGCCAACCCAAACCCTTCAGCCCCATCATTTAAGTTTAATGTTATTATAACAGATGTTCAAAAATGAGAATCAACCTTGAAAGAGGGTGTCCTTTTAAATATTCCCTGGGGGAGGAGGGGGTCAGATATAATCCTAGTGAATTTGGCGGTCATCATTATTGCGCTTTTCGAAGGGCTTTTATGAAAGGGAAATCACTTCTATAAGGTAGGCCCCCACCCCTCCATCTTCTATGAAGGTAAGCACATGAATTTGGTCTTTTATATTACAATTAAAATCTATATGCAGTAAACGAGAAGCTGTTACCCTGCAGCACTCATAATGCAGACTTGGTCCACAATTTTTTTTTTCACGATTAGGGGAGATTAGGTGGTACCTTCTCCCTACCCCTCTCTCCACCTCTCCTTCCATACTTTCCAGAAGAACGTCTCACCAACATCTTGGAAATTTGTATCTCAAAAATTTTTGTAATGTGTGGAGAAAAGATACAATGTGGCTTCATGCACATTAAGCCCTCCTCAACGTACAAAAAAAACGGTAAACAAAAAACTCAATTGTTGGCATGTTATATACTTCTCTGCATAAATTTGTGAAGCCTTAAATGTATCAATTCAGTTAATAGACGCTTGAAAAAAAAAAAAAAACATTGTTAACCGTGTCTTTAGAAACGAACGCGCCACCATGTGGCATTTGTTGACTTCTGTAGCTGGATGGTCAAATATACAACTTTACAGTAAATCTGAATAGGTTGGTTATTTCAGAATTTTCACTTGAAAGCATTTTGACCCTCTTTGGGCCAAAATGGTTATTTTGCACCGCAAAATGGCAGAAACGCCACTTTTCTGTGGCGTGACATCTTTTTTTTTACTTTGAAAGGGTATTAGGACTTTTAATTTTCTATTAGAATGAGCCCCTTCCAAAATTTTAGATCAGATATTTTGATACAATCAGTCTTGGTGATATCTCCTTTTTGGTAATGTCTTACACATCTTTCTAAAATTAAGCAAATTGCCTCGGGCTCGTAACTTTTTATGGGTGACTTTCAACTTAAGAAAAATTGCTTGCTCGGAATCACGATAAAAAAAAACACATCCTCATTATGTGCACATTGTTGCCAAATTCTGTTTTTAGAGTTTTGGTTTGTATTAGCACTAATCACTCTTTACTTGGAAATCGTAAATTTTTTTTTCTTTTTATGTATATATTGTTGCCAAATCCCTTCTTTTTTTAGAGTTTTTGTTCGTATTAGCACACGCCACTCTTTATTTACAATTGGTTGGGACAAACTGAACGAAAAAAAAAAAGACAGCTATAAGCCATTTATTCATCTTGAAAACGACACAGGATAAAAAAAAAATGCAAAGTATTGGAACGCAAACCGGACAAGTTTAATCGACCGGCTAAAATGTAACATAACGCCGCCACTCTTTGAGTCAACTCTACGGCATATGCACTTCCAACATTGTCAATATATTGTTGTAATCCGAGCCAGAAGAGGGGGCTCTTTTGGACTCAGGCTATGTATGTTTGTTCCCGCCATTTCCCTATGTTGACGTCCTTTAGTGGTCAGTAAGATAATGCAAAAATAAGGCTTCAAAGCACAATACACACAAAACAATGCTTATAAAAATCTACCTACGAAAAGTTCAGCCGAGAATACTTGAATACAGGAAAAACACAACTCGACGAAATTTAGGATGGCAAAACACAACTCGACGAAATTTAGGATGACAAAACACAACTCGACGAAATTTAGGATCGCAAAACACAACTCAGCAGAGTTCCACACACGCACAATTAAACCCAGACAAAACTTAACCCAGTAAAAATAGGTTCGAAGCGTTTACCCCCCCCCCCGGCGATTACCCCCCATCCCACGGAAATCATCCTCTCCCCCCGACGAAAATAACCCCCTCGGAAAATACCCCTCCCCCCGTGAAAAATAGAACTTCAGATTTAAGAATTTTATTAGAGTTTTTTTTTATTTCCGTAAAGAAATTTTGGTACTTGTGTGTTATGCGCCACTAACTCAAGTTTACGCTATGTAAAACTCGAGAATAAACCGGTTTCTTCGTTAGCTTTTTTTTCAGCTTCACGCGAGACAAGACAAAGACAAGTGACAGAATATATAATTTGGGCTATATATTTGCACATAGCCTAAGGGTGGTAAATTAGTTGGACAGTTTGAAATCAGAAAACAATTCTTTCTTCATAATATGCAGAATATCTAACAAATTTTGCGTACAGACCCGCTATACTTACCCCCCCCCCGCCAAATGTTCAAATTTATAGCCGAAATTTGTTTCTAAAGTAACGAAGAAAGTAGCGAAAAAGCCGGTTTGATCTCGAGTTTTACACATCGTAAACTTAAGTGAGTGGCGCATTACACAAGTACCAAAATTCCTTCCCCTTACGGAAATAAAAAAAATAAAATAAAACTCAAAAGAAATTCTCAAATTTGGAAAGGCTTATTTCCCACGGGAGGGGGCTATTTACCAGGAGTATTTTACACGGGGGGGGTATCTTCCGGGGAGGGATCGCCCAGGGGTAAACGCCAACCACCCTAAGATTAGACCTGAGAAAACCCAATCCCCACAAAATAAACTCGGACACAATTTATTTGTCGGAAAAAAAACCCTTGGGAAATTTTAAATAAATGATATATTGAGGAATTGCTGGAAAATGGGAGAGGAGTATAAACAAATAGAATTTAAAAAGTAATTTGATTGTTTGATTGACTTTTGCGTGGGCTGAATTCTGCGTTGAGTATTGCTTCCGTTCTGCATCTGTTGAATTTTCTGAGGGCAAAGATTTGTGAGAGTTGAATTTTGTTCTGGTTGAGTAGAACTGTCAAATTGAATTCGAGGTTGGATGAGTAACATTGGTTAAATTTTGTGTGGTTGTATTACGTCAAATTAAATTTTACTGGTGTAAGTTTTGGATGGACTAAGTTTCGTTGTAGGATGAGATTACGTTCACTGGCGGATCCAGGTGGGCCTGGGGACCCCGGGCCCCAAGATTTCGCTAAAGCCTTCATTCCTTGTTTTTTTTCTGTTTTCACTCTTTTTAAAATAAATTTGTTAATTTGGTCAATTATTGTCCCCCAAGACCTTGTTTATTGGCACCCTTACCACATTGCCCTCCCCCACGATGTTGCTCTAGATCTGCGGTACTTGCATGATATACCCCCTGTATCTTAAGTTGCTCATGCATTGACCCACTGTAAACCGTTTTTTTTTTTTTTGCTACTTTCAACTTAGCGTAAGAAAAGACAAAAGGAATTGGCAGAATAGATGGGAATTACATAATTTGGGCTATATATTTACACAGTAGAGGGGGGGGGGCAAAGTATTTGGTACAGTTTGAAGTCAGAAAACAATTCTTACTTCATAATATCAGAATAATTGTAGCTAAAACATCATGCATGCAGACCCGCTGTACTTTACAGCCCCCCCCCCCTAATGTGAAAATATGTAGCCCAAATTTCTTTCTGAAGTATTACTTTTTTATCATACTTCAGTATATTTTATTAGGATTAACCTAACTTCTTCTTGAGATGCAGGGGGGGGGGGTATATCATACAAGTCCCGATCCTCCCCTGGTTGGGCTAGGTGAATATTGTTGGGGTTCAATTTTACGAAAACCCAAATGTAACTACAATATATTACCAAGCGTATCTTAAATACAATTGATGATAATCAGCTAGATATAAGACGCCGTTGATTTTTATCATTGACAAGTAACTTGGATAAAGAGAAACAAAACAGGATGTCTAAAAGTAGATTGTGGTTTTTGGATCAGTTGTTTTGTTATTAATTCTATGAGAAATAAAGCACGTACAAAAAACTGAGAAGCAACGCAAAAAAACGGATTAGTTTCACATGAATTTTCCTCTCGCTATTTCTCGGCAGGATTTTTCAGTGACTGTATAGAATAACAATGTACCATGTGAGAATATATATATATATATATATCTATATATATATATATATATATATATATATATATATATATATATATATATATATATATATATATATATATATATATATATATATATATATATATAACAAGCTGTTGGGGTGGCGCTTCGCGCCACCCCGAAACCTAGTTGATGGGGGCGCTTCGCCCCCCCCCCAATCCCCCCGCGCGCGTAAGTCATTACGCGCCATATTAGTTACACGACATTGTAGTTGTGTCCCTGTGTCCCACCTGTGATATATATATATATATATATATATATATATATATATATATATATATATATATATATATATATATATATATAATATATATATATATATATATACTAGCTGTTGGGGTGGCGCTTCGCGCCACCCCAACACCTAGTTGGTGGGGGCGCTTCGCGCCCCCCCCAAGCCCCCCCGCGCGCGTAAGTCGTTACGCGCCATATTAGTTACGCGCCATTGTAGTTGTGTCCATATGTCCCACCTGTGAATATAGATATATATATATATATATATATATATATATATATATATATATATATATATATATATATATATATATATATATATATATATATATATATATATATATATATATATATATATATATGTTTTTAACTACGTAAAACTTGCGAATATACAACATTCTTTGCTGTCCCATTGTCTGTGCATATAAATAGATTGTCAGGTTTACCGACTCTTGAACATGCAACATATAATGGTCCATGGGAAAACAATCCGTATTCAGATCTATACCTCATGATTCTAATGATTGCCCTTGAGCTTTGTTGATGGTGATTGCTAATCGACCATTCCCTGAGTCGCCATCGTCATTTATATATCCCCCTGTGCACCCCGGCGTCCCCTTTGTAGTTATGTCCCTGTGTCCCGGTCGTCATTTATATTCCCTGTGTCCCGGTCGTCATTTGTGTCCCGGTGTTCCAGTCTGTGATTTCTCTTTGAGTGTCCCGGGCGTCATTTATATTCCTTGTGTCCCGGTGTCCCGGTCGTCATTTATATCCCCCTGTGCCCCCCGGCGTCCCCATTGTAGTTGTGTCCCTGTGTCCCGGTCGTCATTTATATTCCCTGTGTCCCGGTCGTCATTTGTATCCCGGTGTCCCGGTCTGTATATACATTCGTTTTTTAGTTTTGTTTTTCTCCTTTATTTTTTTCCTTTTTTCTTTTTTTTCTTTTTTAGTTTATTTAGATTTTTAGATTTTTTAGTTTTTTTATTAGTTTTTAGTTTTTTTGTAGTTTTTACCATTTTTTTAGTTTTTTTAGTTTTTTTTTTACTTATGTCCTGGTCGTCATTTATACTCCCTGTGTCCCGGTCGTCATTTGTGTCTCGGTGCTTTGTTGATTGCTAATTTATATTATATTTATATTTATATTTTTTATATTACACGACGTCACTCGACGTCGTGTCGATATATTATAACACGACGTCACTCGACAGACAGACAGACAGACATAACCCACAAACAACTTATTTTTATATATATTTATTCATATTTTTTTAGTTTTCTTTTTCTCTTTTATTTTTCAGTTTTTTCCTTTTTTTAGTTTTTTTCTTTTTTAGTTTTTAGTTTTTTTTAGTTTTTTACCTTTTTTTAGTTTTTTAGTTTTTTAGCTTTTTTAGTTTTTTTATTAGTTTTTATTTTTTTTGTCGTTTTTGCCTTTTTTTATTTTTTTCAGTTTTTTTTAGTTATTAGATTTTTACCTTTTTTTTAGTTTTTTTTTAGTTTTTTAGCTTTTTTAGTTTTTTTTCTTTTTAGTTTTTTTTTGTAGTTTTTACCTTTTTTAGTTTTTTTCTTCTTTTGTATTAGTGTGAAATAATTCAGACGTCATATGCGAACAACCATGACGTCACCTGATCCATCCACAGATCCACACACAGACAACTTATTTTTATATATATACTAGCTGTTGGGGTGGCGCTTCGCGCCACCCCAACACCTAGTTGGTGGGGGCGCTTCGCGCCCCCCCCCAAGCCCCCCCGCGCGCGTAAGTCGTTACGCGCCATAATAGTTACGCGCCATTGTAGTTGTGTCCCTATGTCCCACCTGTGAATATAGATAGATATATATATATATGGTTTTAACTACGTAAAACTTGCGAATATACAACATTCTTTGCTGTCCCATTGTCTTTGCATATAAATAGATTGTCAGGTTTACCGACTCTTGAACATGCAACATATAATGGTCCATGGGAAAACAATCTGTATTCAGATCTATACCTCATGATTCTAATGATTGCCCTTGAGCTTTGTTGATGGTGATTGCTAATCGACCATTCCCTGTCCCGGTGTCCCGGTCGTCATTTACATCCCCCTGTTTCCCCCGGTGTCCCCGTTGTAGTTGTGTCCCTGTGTCCCGGTCGTCATTTATATTCCCTGTGTCCCGGTTCCCGGTCGTCATTTGTATCCCGGTGTCCCGGTCTGTATATACATTCGTTTTTTAGTTTTGTTTTTCTCCTTTATTTTTTTCCTTTTTTTTTCTTTTTTAGCTTATTTAGATTTTTAGATTTTTTAGTTTTTTTATTAGTTTTTAGTTTTTTTTTCTTTTTAGTTTTTTTGTCCCGGTCGTCATTTATATCCCCCTGTTTCCCCCGGGTCGTCATTTATACTCCCTGTGTCCCGGTGCTTTGTTGATTGCTAATCGAACATTCCTTTTGTCCTGGTCGCTTTCTCTTTGAGTGTCGTCATTTATTTTTTTCTTTTTTAGTTCTTTTAGTTTTTACCTTTTTTAGTTTTTTTTTGTTTTTAGTTTTTTTAGTTTTTTACCTTTTTTTAGTTTTTTTAGTTTTTTTTAGTTTTTTAGCTTTTTTATTTTTTTTTATTAGTTTTTAGTTTTTTTGTAGTTTTTGCCTTTTTTTTAGTTTTTTTAGTTTTTTGGCTTTTTTATTAGTTTTTAGTTTTTTTTGTAGTTTTTGCCTTTTTTTAGTTTTTTTAGTTTTTTAGCTTTTTTATTTTTTTTATTAGTTTTTAGTTTTTTTTGTAGTTTTTGCCTTTTTTTTCTCTTTGAGTGTCGTCATTTATTAGTTTTTTCCTTTTTTTTTTTAGTTTTTTATTGGTTTTTACCTTTATTTTAGCTTATTTTTCAGTTTTTTTCCTTTTTTTTAGTTTTTTTTATTTTTTATTTTTTTTAGTTTTTTACCTTTTTTTAGTTTTTTTAGTTTTTTAGCTTTTTTACTTTTTTTATTAGTTTTTAGTTATTTTTGTAGTTTTTGCCTTTTTTAGTTTTTTCAGTTTTTTTTTTAGTTTTTTATTGGTTTTTACCTTTATAGTTTTTTTAGTTTTTTAGCTTTTTTATTTTTTTTATTAGTTTTTAGTTTTTTTTGTAGTTTTTGCCTTTTTTTAGTTTTTTCAGTTTTGACGTCACCTGATCCAGTTTTTTCAGGTGACGTCACCTGACACATCCATCCATCCATCCATCCACAGACAACTTATTTTTATATATATAGATAGATATATATATATATATATATATATTTTTTTTAACTACGTAAAACTTGCGAATGTACAACATTCTTGGCTGTCCCATTGTCTGTGCATATAAATAGATTGTCAGGTTTACCAACTCTTGAACATGCAACATATAATTGTCCATGGGAAAAACATTCTGTATTCAGATCTATACCTCATTATTCTAATGATTGCCCTTGAGCTTAGTTGATGGTGATTGATAATCAAACATTCCCTGTGTCCCTGTCGTCATTTATATATCCCCCTGTGCCCCCCGGCATCCCCGTAGTTGTTATTTTCCTGTGTCCCGGTCGTCATTTGTGTCCCGGTGTCCTAGTCTGTAATTTCTCTTTGAGCGTCGCGGTCGTCGTTTATATTCCCTGCGTCGCGGTGTCCCGGTCGTCATTTTTGTCCTGGTCGTCATTTGTGTTCCGGTGTCCCGGTCTGTAATTTCTCTTTGAGTGTCCTGGTCGTCATTTATATTCCCTGTGTCCCGGTCGTCATTTGTGTCCCGGTGCTTTGTTGATATTGATTGCTAATCGAACATTCCCTATGTCCCAGTCGCTTTCTCTTTGAGTGTCCCGGTCGTCATTTATATTCCCTATGTCCCGGTGTCCCGGTCGTCATTTGTGTCCCGATGTCCCGGTGAGTAATTTCGTCAATCAACAAACATGACGTCAGTCGACACAGAAACATGACGTCACTCGACACACAGACACACAGACAACTTATTTTTATATATATACTAGCTGTTGGGGTGGCGCTTCGCGCCCCCCCCCCAAGCCCCCCCGCGCGCGTAAGTCGTTACGCGCCATATTAGTTACGCGCCATTGTAGTTGTGTCCCTGTGTCCCACCTGTGAATAGAGATAGATATAAATATATGTTTTTAACTATGTAAAACATGCGAATATACAACATTCTTCGCTGTCCCATTGTCTGTGCATATAAATAGATTGTCAGGTTTACTGACTCTTGAACATGCAACATATAATTGTCCATGGGAAAAACAATCCGTATTCAGATCTATACCTCATTATTCTAATGATGTGTCCCTGTGTCCCGGACGTCATTTATATTCCCTGTGTCCCGGTCGTCATTTGTGTCCCGGTGTCCCAGTTTGTAATTTCTCTTTGAGTGTCCCGGTCGTCATTCGTCATTTATATATCCCGCCTGTGCCCCCGGCGTCCCCGTTGTAGTTGTGTCCCTGTGTCCCGGTCGTCATTTATATTCCCTGTGTCCCGGTCGTGATTTGTGTCCGGGTGTCCCAGTCTGTAATTTCTCTTTGAGGTTCCCGGTCGTCACTTATATTCCCTCTGTCTCGGTCGTCATTTGTGTCCCGGTCTGTAATTTCTCTTTGAGTGTTTTTTCTTTTTAGTTTTTTTTTAGTTTTTTACCTTTTTTCTTTTTTCAGTTTCCTTTTTCTTCTTTATTTTTCAGCGTCACTATGAAGTACATATCGACGAACCTTTGTTTTTTTAACTTAAATCTGGTAGGCATTGATGACCTTATCCAAGTCAAAATCCCAAACCCAATCATCATCGCTATCATTTTCAGTTTTGATATGTTTTGACTCTCGCTGTCCAGGTGGATTTTCATCTAACTGCGCGGTTTTGCGTTCTTTAGCCGCAAGCCTGTTTTCTTGCTGTTCTTGTGATTCCTCGGAACGCTTTCTTTTCTTACTTTCTCAATCAGCAGCAAGTTTTTTGGCATAAACTCTTTGAGCAGCTTCCTCGGCTGTTGCCATTGTAGGTTCTTCAGTCATTTTACAATTAAACATTTTTCCGTGAACAAATGTCTTAAATACCGTTAATGACGTCACCGTCAAAGCAAAAATGACGACAACTAATTTCATGACGTCAGTCAACACAGAAACATGACGTCACCTGATCCACAGACAGACAGACAACTTATTTTTATATATATATAGATAGATGTCCCGGTGTCCCGGTCGTCATTTGTGTCCCGATGTCCCGGTGTGTAATTTCGTCAATCAACAAACATGACGTCAGTCGACACACAAACATGACGTCACTCGACAAACACACACACAGACAACTTATTTATATATATATACTAGCTGTTGGGGTGGCGCTTCGCGCCACCCCAACACCTAGTTGGTGGGGGCGCTTCGCGCCCCCCCCCAAGCCCCCCCGCGCGCGTAAGTCGTTACGCGCCATATTAGTTACGCGCCATTGTAGTTGTGTCCCTATGTCCCACCTGTGAATATAGATATATATATATATATATGTTTTTAACTACGTAAAACTTGCGAATATACAACATTCTTTGCTGTCCCATTGTCTGTGCATATAAATAGATTGTTTACCGACTCTTGAAAATGCAACATATAATGGTCCATGGGAAAACAATCCGTATTCAGATCTATACCTCATGATTCTAATGATTGCCCTTGAGCTTTGTTGATGGTGATTGCTAATCTACCATTCCCTGTGTCGCCATCGTCATTTATATATCCCCTTGTGCCCCCTGGCATCCCCTTTGTAGTTTTGTCCCTGTGTCCAGGTCGTCATTTGTGTCCCGGTGTCCCAGTCTGTGATTTCTCTTTGAGTGTCCCGGGCGTCATTTATATTCCATGTGTCCCGGAGTCTCGGTCGTCATTTATATCCCCCTGTGCCCCCCGGCGTCCCCGTTGTAGTTGTGTCCCTGTGTCCCGGTCGTCATTTATATTCCCTGTGTCCCGGTCGTCATTTGTATCCCGGTGTCCCGGTCTGTATATACATTCGTTTTTTAGTTTTGTTTTTCTCCTTTATTTTTTTTCCTTTTTTATTTTTTTTCTTTTTTAGTTTATTTAGATTTTTAGATTTTTTAGTTTTTTTATTAGTTTTTCTTTTTTTTTCTTTTTAGTTTTTTTGTAGTTTTTACCTTTTTTTAGTTTTTTTTAGTTTTTTTACTTATATCCTGGTCGTCATTTATACTCCCTGTGTCCCGGTCGTCATTTGTGTCCCGGTGCTTTGTTGATTGCTAATCGAACATTCCTTTTGTCCCGGTCGCTTTCTCTTTGAGTGTCGTCATTCATATTCCCTATGTGCCGGTGTCCCGGTCGTCATTTGTGTCCCGATGTCCCGGTCTGTAATTTCGTCAGTTGAAAACTTATGATGAAATAAATTTTTAATTTTTTCCCTTTTTTTGTTTTTAGTTTTTTTTTATTGGTTTTTACCTTTTTTTAGGTTTTTTAGTTTTTTTCTTTTTTCTTTTTAGTTTTTTTTTGAAGTTTTTATCTTTTTAGTTTTTTTATTTTTATTTATATTTTTTTAGTTTTCTTTTCTCCTTTATTTTTCAGTTTTTTCCTTTTTTTAGTTTTTTTCTTTTTTAGTTCTTTTAGTTTTTACCTTTTTTAGTTTTTTTTAGTTTTTTTTAGTTTTTTAGCTTTTTTTATTTTTTTTTTATTAGTTTTTAGTTTATTTTATGGTTTTTTCCTTTTTTTAGTTTTTTTTTTAGTTTTTTATCTTTTTTTAGTTTTTTTTTAGTTTTTAAGCTTTTTTAGATTTTTTTATTTTGTTTTCTTTTTTTCTTTTTTTGTAGTTTTTACCTTCTTTAGATTTTTGCTTCTTTTATTTTTTAGCTTTTTTAGTTTTTTTTCGTTTTTTCTTTTTAGTTTTTTTGTAGTTTTTATCTTTTTTATTTTTTTGTATTTTTATTCATATTTTTTTAGTTTTCTTTTTCTCTTTTATTTTTCAGTCTTTTCCTTTTTTTAGTTTTTTTCTTTTTTAGTTTTTAGTTTTTTACCTTTTTTAGTTTTTTTAGTTTTTTTAGTTTTTTTATTAGTTTTTAGTTTTTTTTTGTAGTTTTTGCCTTTTTTTAGTTTTTTCAGTTTTTTTTTAGTTTTTAGTTTTTTACCTTTTTTTAGTTTTTTTTAGTTTTTTAGCTTTTTTAGTTTTTTTTTCTTTTTAGTTTTTTTGTAGTTTTTACCTTTTTTAGTTTTTTTTCTTATTTTGTATTAGTGTGAAATAATTCAGACGTCATATGCGGACAAACATGACGTCACCTGATCCATCCACAGATCCACACACAGACAACTTATTTTTATATATATAGATATTAGCTGTTGGTGGGGCGCTTCGCGCCCCCCAAGCCCCGTAACGATTGCGCGTAAGTCGTTACGCGCCATTGTAGTTGTGTCCCTGTGTCCCACCTGTGAATAGATATATATATATATATATATATATATATATATATATATATATATATATATATATATATATATATATATATATATATATATATATATATATATATATATATATATATATATATATATATATATATATATATATATATATATATATATATATATATATATATATATATATATATATATATATATATATATATATATATATATATATATATTTTTAACTACGTAAAACATGCGAATATACAACATACTTCGCTGTTCCATTGTCTGTGCATATAAATAGATTGTCAGGTTTACTGACTCGTGAACACGCAACATTTGTGTCCCGGTGTCCCAGTTTGTAATCTCTCTTTGAGTGTCCCGGTCGTCATTTATATTCCCTGTGTCCCGGTCGTCATTTGTGTCCGGGTCTGTAATTTCTATTCAAACAATCCCTGTGTCCCGGTCGTCATTTATATATCCCGCCTGTGCCCCCGGCGCCCCCGTTGTAGTCGTGTCCCTGTGTCCCGGTCGTCATTTATATTCTCTGTGTCCCGGTCGTGATTTGTGTCTGGGTGTTCCAGTCTATAATTTCTCTTTGAGGTTCCCGGTCGTCATTTATATTCCCTGTGTCCCGGTTGTCATTTGTGTCCCGGTATGTAATTTCATCAGCTGACAAACAAGACGTCAGTCAACAAACAACTTCATGGCGCATACAGCTCAATCCTTATAACGACGTCAGTCGACAAACATGACGTCAGTCGACACACAAACATGACGTCACTCGACACACACACACACACACAGACAGACAACTTATTTATATACACATAGATATACTAGCTGTTGGGGTGGCGCTTCGCGCCCCCCAAGCCCCCCCGCGCGCGTAAGTCGTTACGCGCCATATTAGTTACGCGCCATTGTAGTTGTGTCCCTGTGTCGATATATATATATATATATATATATATATATATATATATATATATATATATATATATATATATATATATATATATATATATATATATATATATATATATATATATATATATATATATATATATATATATATATATATATATATATATATATATATATATATATATATATATATATATATGTTTTTAACTACGTAAAACATGCGAATATACAACATTCTTCGCTGTCCCATTGTCTGTGCATATATATAGATTGTCAGGTTTACTGACTCTTGAACATGCAACATATAATTGTCCATGGGAAAAACAATCCGTATTCAGATCTATACCTCATTATTCTAATGATGTGTCCGTGTGTCCCGGTTGTCATTTATATTCCCTCTGTCCCGGTCGTCATTTGTGTCCCGGTATCCCGGTTTGTAACACCCCAACCCCTAGTTGGTGGGGCGCTTCGCGCCCCCCAAGCCCCCCCGCGCGCGTAAGTCGTTACGCGCCCTATTAGTTACGCACCATTGTAGTTGTGTCCCTGTGTCCCACCTGTGAATAGAGATAGATGTATATAAATGTTTTTAACTACGTAAAACATGCAAATATACAACATTCTTCGCTGTCCCATTGTCTGTGCATATAAATAGATTGTCAGGTTTATTGACTCTTGAACATGCAACATATAATTGTCCATGGGAAAAACAATCCGTATTCAGATCTATACCTCATTATTCTAATGATGTGTCCCTGTGTCCCGGTCGTCATTTATATTCCCTGTGTCTCGGTCGTCATTTGTGTCCCGGTATCCCAGTTTGTAATTTTTCTTTGAGTGTCCCGGTCGTCATTTATATATCCCGCCTGTGCCCTCGGCGTCCCCGTTGTAGTTATGTCCCGGTCGTCATTTATATTCCCTGTGTCCCGGTCGTGATTTGTGTCCGGGTGTCCCAGTCTGTAATCTCTCTTTGAGGTTCCCGGTCGTCATTTGTGTCCCGGTATGTAATTTCATCAGTCGACAAACAACTTAATGACGCATACAGCTCAATCCTTATAATGACGTCAGTCGACAAACATGACGTCACTCGACACACACACACACAGAGACAACTTATTTATATATATATATATATATATATATATATATATATATATATATATATATATATATATATATATATATATATATATATATATATATATATATATGTATATATATATATATATATATATATATATATATATATATATATATATATATATATATATATATATATATATATATATATATATATATATAAGTGCCGTAATGCCTTGCCATGGTTCATCTCTCTGTACTACATTCCATCACGTAGCACTGTATTCTACCACACTCTACCATCTCTAGCCCCACTCCGTATCGTTTCGATACACCGCACCACACTCTGTCAAGCTAAGGCCAAACAACCAAATGGGTAGGATCCCTATGACCCTTTTTGCATCCTTTTTAGTTCAGGTGCTATTAAGACCACAGATTGCATCAGGACAATACTTATAGAGCTATTCCTATCAAAATTTTCAGAAAGCCTCGAAAATATACCTTTAAGGATAATATTACGTGTACTGTACTGAGGAGAGGCGCTTCCTATTATGTAAATAGTTCATCTTAAACAGAGATTTTATATATATATATATTTTATAGCGAAAACAAGAAAAGAGTGTGGGTGTATCCAGGATGTCAAAGAGCATAGATATAATTTTTGGGGGAATGGTATTAAGTTTTATTTTTCAGATCAGCTTGAGGAGACAAAACACTAGATTAAACAATACTATTTGTGTTCAGATCTTGAACGGGGTTTCAATGTTGCTAAATCTTGTTGAAAATTTTTCCCTAATATACAAATAGGAATCGAAACCATGGATTCTAATACAAAAAACGAATAAATTTTAAATATTATTTTTTTTTTCATGAAAAAGACTGTGACAATAAAAAAACGAACAGATATTAATTAGAAAAAAGCTTTTTCCACAAAATAAGTTTTTCAAAGAAGAGTAAAGAGTTCCATTAAGCCAAAAATGAGCAGAAATAAAGTCACATAATCTTTCAAGCGTAAAACTACCATAGATCTCAATCAATAAATAAATGAAACCGAAAACGAACGCAAATTACAATAACTAACCGAATTAAACTCAAAACGAGCAGAAATTGACATGAGTAGGGCTGATGGCCCTCATGCCTACTGAAGACCAGAATATAATTTGCACTTTACTGAAAAAAAAATGTGGATTCACAGTTTAATATATACATATACTAATAGTTATTCATTCAAGTCTTAATAATTTTTATTTATTAAAGTTAAAAGAGTGAAAACATTTATATTGTATTTTACTTTCAGGAAAGTACAAATTATGCTCTAATCTTAAGAGGCATGGGGGGTATTGGCTCTAATCATGTTAATTTCTATTCGCTTTGAGTTTGGCTCAAATTTTGGCATAATAACATGAGATTTAGATGGAGGCAGACCCCCTTTTATACAGTAATATCTGAAAGTTTCAGGTCTTAATATTGCTGCTTACTTTCAATAAAAAATACTTAATTATAATAAAGAAATTAAGTCAACATTCCAAATAATATCTTGAGTATTGCCACACCCAAATATGGTTTAATATATTCTTCATCAAGAGTTCGCCCAGAAATGTTTTTTTTTTGGATTTTTTATATCTGGAAAGAGGGCTAAAGCACAATACAATCGGTTATTTATTTAATTATTGTTTTGTGGAAACTGGTAGATTAAGATAGCTTAGAAGACCACACTGCCTTTCCATGATGAAAGTAAAACAGTTCAAAATAGAGATGAAACCTTTTAATTGACAGTGAACAGATATAAAACTATTTAACTGGATATTTCGAACACATATACAGTGTTCATCATCACGGTAAAACTCTCTGATCAGAGTTTTACTGCTGATGATGAACACTGTATATGTGTTCGAAATATCCAGTTAAATAGTTTTATATCTGTTCACTGTCAATTAAAAGGTTTCATCCCTATTTTGAACTGTTTTACTTTCGACTGGTAGATTGAGAAAAAATTGATATATTCACTTTCATTATATGAAAATTTAAAAATAACAAGCCTGCCTTTTCTTATGTTCCTACGATTTACAGTGTCAGAAAGAAAATGCACAAAATTGTGATGTTGATTGCAGCAGAAGCTGCAATCAATATTCTTTGTCACATTTCTCCCAAGGTTATTCAACGAAGTTGATTGATTTAGAATTGAACAATCCATATCGAAATTGTGTTTTTTTTCTTCTTCTTCTTCGTCTCTTAAAAGTATGACTTTACAAAGTAATGGCCTAGATGGATATCCTTTTATAGTAAGAAACGAAAGTTTAATCTAAGAAGTACAACGGTGCTGCTCTAGCTGTCAATATGATATAAAGCTGTCAATTTTTTTGCAGGTGTTGAAGGCAACAATCCTTTGCAACGCTTAACGGGCTCTTGACCTCTAAGTGCAAAATAATAATTTCAAATTGGTAAAAAGAAATGCCTACCTATTGTCAGAGGTGTGGGTGTTTTAACGCCACCGCGGTTTTCCGCCACCGTATGTTTTTCGCCACTCAGGAAATCTTGCGTCATCAAGAAGATTAGTTGGGTCAGAATAGACAGGTTAGGTTAGGTTAGTATATGTCTATGTCTATGTTTTTGTCTATATCTGTGTCTATGCCTATTTCTATGTCTATGTCTGTTCTTATGTCTATGTCTAATCTGACATACCTGGAAGCCTGTCAGGGCATAGCTTTATACAATTCCAACCCTTCAAAGGAGGAATCCGATTTCAGAATATCTTTCATTGAGAAAGGGGGTTAAAACACGGAAAATAGTGAATTTTGGGCGCAACTTTGAATTTTTCTCCCGAGGGGACCATGAAATCAATCTCAATGAATAATTCTCCGCATCCCCTGTTTGCAGGTATGTCATTCTTGAAGCTTTGAAAATAAATATACAAACTTTACTAGAGTGCAAATACACTTCCCGAGTAAAGAGCAATATTGCTTCAATGTATTATTTGCTTTTTCTTTTCACCAGGCCACTTGAGTATGGAGGGAGTGGCAACAGAAAATTTGGAGAGGGCTCATTCGGCATGAATTTGAGTGTTCTAGAGCCATTGTTAAGAGGCAAAAGTGACTGTAGGGCAACTATCCTTAACCCGTATCCTGATTTACTGCATGTCCTTCCCTCAGCCCCAAAACCCTCCATCATATTTTGATATATCCATTTTGCTCGTAACAGTCGAAGGGTCCAATAGCTATGCTTCCGGGGATGATATGACCTTCCAAAACCCTGGAGTAAAGGCTGTAAATTATGAAACTTACCCATTATTACTCAGAAGCGGCTAAGGGTAT
>NC_088878.1:19457467-19579122 GCF_032884065.1 Artemia franciscana
TATTTTATATATGGAAATACTTCAAAAAATCTTGGGACACCACGCATAATGACAAAGTATGATAATGATTTTCGCACCGCCTGGTACAGAGAAACGAAAGAAATAAACGATGAGAAAATGAAATGGTTGAATGCAATAGAGGAAAACTGCCTGAAAGATATCCCTTTTCCTTGCTCAGGATTTGAGTCACCTTTAGCTAGGTCACAACCACAAGATAAAGTCTTGCGTATGAAAACACCTCAACTACTGTCCTTAGCAAGTATTCTCATAATGCCAAAGCCAAACAGTAGTAACATTTTAGTTGACATAGATGGAAAAAATTATGGTACTTATACGATTGAGCTGCAATCAGCTGCTGACGCAATATCACCAGACTTTAAAATAAAGTACTGTAATGCGGAAGGGTGTAGCAGCAACAAAAGCAAAGAAGAAAAGTTTGACAAAACAAAATTATTTTCTGGTAAAGTTATTATGGCTAGCACCGGTATTAATAATAAAAACACCGAAAATAATGCCTTCTTTTTCATCGATCAGTCAATTAATAATAAATCAATCAAATATATTCTGGGCATGTTTAAGATTAATGACATTGAAATCATTAGTTTAGAGCCTTATAAACATCGTCCACAATTTACTTTGGAAAAAGGCACCAATGGCAATCATATTTTATACAGTAGCAAAATAAGCTATTATGTAAACAGCAAAAATATCTATGTTGTCTCAGCAATAATTTTTAGTTTTTATTTCAAAATAGAAAATTACCTGAAAATTGTAGAGTTAATTTTGTTTTTTGTTAGGTTCCGGCTAATCAACACGTAGCTTCAAATCACGTTATAATACTGTTATAATACTGTTATATAATGAATTACTGTTATATATTTATAGTATTATTGTTAAATATGAAGAAGTCCGACGGCAATTGTGAAAAAAGCCCGACGGCAATTTTATGTGAGGATTTAAAAAAAAATAGTTACTTGCAAAAAGCAACCTATGAATTATTTCAGGTTGTAGGAATAAAACGAGACGAATTTATAAACTCTTCACTAAATTACGAGATAAGAGTTTTAGAAACATTTAAAAAGACAGCATTAACATATCCAAAGGACAAATATATTGTGATAAAAGATACAGAAAAATCTGCAATAACATTTGATCTCGAAGAAACATATGCTGCTTTGTTTTACACTTTTTCTTATCCTTGGGAATTTGAGACAGATCATCCAAATTGGCGTACTTACGGGCCGCCACCGAATCCACGCAAAATGACCGAAGTTGATAATAGTTTTTGCACCACCTGGTACAAAGAAAAGAAAGAACTGAACGATGAGCAAATTAAATGGTTGCGTCACTTACAAGAAAACTGCCTTAAAGATATCCCTTATCCAGATTCTGGATTTGAATCACCTTTAGCTAGGTCACAACCAAAAGATGTAGCCTTACGTATGAGGACACCGCAGCTACTGTCTTTAGAAAATATTACTGTTTGGCCAAAGCCAAACAGTAGTAATATTTTCATTCAAATAGATGGTAAAGATTATGGTACTTATACCATTGAGCTGCAATCAGCTGCTGACGCAATATCACCAGACTTTAAAATAAAGTACTGTAATGCGGAAGGGTGTAGCAGCAACAAAAGCAAAGAAGAAAAGTTTGACAAAACAAAATTATTTTCTGGTAAAGTTATTATGGCTAGCACCGGTATTAATCATAAAAACACCGAAAATAATGCCTTCTTTTTCATCGATCAGTCAAATAAATCAATCAAATATATTCTGGGCATGTTTCAGATTAATGACACTGAAATCATTAGTTTAGAGCCTTATAAACATCGTCCACAATTTACTTTGGAAAAAGGCACCAATGGCAATCATATTTTATACACCAGCAAAATAATGCCAACAGAACTAGACGTGTATGTTGGATTTAAAGGTAGAGTGAAAGCTAAACCAACAAAATTTGACCCTAATCGATCAGTTGCATCAATAAAGTTAGTAATACACAATTCGATGTTAAAAAGCGCTATTGACCAAAGCTATTTGGTTTCATATATAATTTTTTTATTCTTACCGACCTATGAGTCGGTAAGAAAAGTAACTTTTACGTCTAAAGGACTTCCGGATATCAAAAATATCCGGCTTCAAGTGAGAGAAGTCGATTTGCATTTTGAGGATTCCAAAAGGTTTAACACAGAAGAATGCAGTGAAAAGTTTAATGATATAGACGATTTTTTGGAGATATGTGTAAAAGAGGAAAGAAGCAAAACAGAACCCAAAGCAGCTGCAAGGCTTTACTTTACCTACATGAACTTTTTTGATGAATTCAAAGAGGATGATACGCTTGGTATAGCGTATACAAAAAGTTTGTGTCAGATAAATTCCTTAGGTGTTATTAAACTCAGAGAAATGGTGAACCAATACAAAAAGGAAGACGAAACACATCTTCTTCCGATCTACGAAAACGTTCACACCATTGCTCATGAGATAGGGCACATTTTTGGCAGCACACATGATCACAATCGGATAGAAGATAAATGCCGACATAAATTTGCAATGGACTATAATGCCTCCCCTAAGGATAAAAACTACTTTAAGTTATCCCCTTGCAGCAAAACTGAAATTTACCAAATTATTAATGAAAATGGAGGCTGTTTCGTTGAAGAAACGGACAAAGTTAAACGTCCATCTTTTTCAGTTCATGAGCGTTCAGATGAAAATTATTTCATTAGGACTGCAATAATAATATTCGCCATAGTCTTTGGAGGCCTCTTCCTGGCTGCACTGGTTTTTGGAGCTTTCATTTGTTTGAGGCGAGGGCAAAATATACCCCCTAAAGAAATAGTCTAAATTTGTGATCATGTGTGCTGCCTAAAATTTTATGTTAATTACAAAAGGTTTTTAAACACATTAGTTTCCTTTCAAATGAGCGATTAACAGCTCTCTATAATGTTTGAGTGCCCTGCTATCTGAGGAGAACCGACGGAAAAGAATAAACCTGCCATTATTGCAGAATGATAAGTTGTCTGTCTGTGGATCAGGTGACGTCATGTTTCTGTGTTGACTGACGTCATGAAATTAGTTGTCGTCATTTTTGCTTTGACGGTGACGTCATTAACGGTATTTAAGACATTTGTTCAAGGAAAAATGTTTAATTGTAAAATGACTGAAGAACCTACAATGGCAACAGCCGAGGAAGCTGCTCAAAGAGTTTATGCCAAAAAACTTGCTGCTGATAGAGAAAGTAAGAAAAGAAAGCGTTCCGTATGATAGCGATGATGATTGAGTTTGGGATTTTGACTTGGATAAGGTCATCAATGCCTACCAGATTTAAGTTAAAAAAACAAAGGTTCGTCGATATGTACTTCATAGTGACGCTGAAAAATAAAGAAGAAAAAGAAAACTGAAAAAAGAAAAAAGGTAAAAAACTAAAAAAAACTAAAAAGAAAAAACACTCAAAGAGAAATCACAGACCGGGACACAAATGACGACCGAGACAGAGGGAATATAAGTGACGACCGGGAACCTCAAAGAGAAATTACAGACTGGGACACCCGGACACAAATCACGACCGGGACACAGGGAATATAAATGACGACCGGGACACAGGGACACAACTACAATTGGGACGCCGGGGGCACAGGCGGGATATATAAATGACGACTGGGACACAGGGATTGTTCGAATAGAAATTACAGACCGGGACACCGGGACACAAATGACGACCGGGACACCGAGACATATGCAAACGCTCTTTTTACAAACAAACAAACATGCATACACACAACTCGTTTTTATATAGATAGATAGATAGATAGATACAATACAAATTAACTACGTAAAACTTGTGAATATACAACAGTTTTCGCTGTCCCATTGTCTGTGCGTATAAATAAATTGTCAGGTTTACCGACCCTCAAAGATGCAACATACAATTGTACATTGGTAAAGCAATCTGTATTAAGATCTATACCGCATTTTTCTAGTGATTGCCCTTGAGCTTTGTTGATGGTGGTTGCAAATGCTAATCGAATTGGGAATTGCAATCTTTTAAATTGAAAAAGCTGATCCGTTGGATTCATGGGAATGCGAGGAATAAGAACAGCCTCACCCTCATAAGGCCCTGTCAAGATTGTGGCATCTATTAGGTTTTCCATTGTTTTTTTTTACGGCAAGTCGCGTGCCATTGCAAAGCTTTGGTGGGTTGATATTTCTTACAAGTATTATTGGTACGCCTATTTTTAGTTGTAGCAGGTGTGGTGGACACCCTGAAGGATCTATGGAATTTAAAAATTCAGATGGATAATTAACCGCTTCATTTGGTTCCGAAATACAAATTAACTGCGTAAAACTTGCGAATATACAACATTCTTCGCTGTCCAATTCTCGCTGCATATAAATAGATTGTCAGGTTTACCGACCCTCGAACATGCAACGTACAATTGTCCATGGGAAAAACAATCAGTATTAAGATCAATACCACATTTTTCTAATGATTGACCTTGAGCTTTGTTAATGGTGATTGCAAATGCTAATCGAATTGGGAATTGCAATCTTTTAAATTGAAAAGGCAGATCTGTTGGAATCATGGGAATGCGAGGAATAAGAACAGCCTCACCCTCAAAAGGCCCTGTCAGGATTGTGGCCTCTATTAGGTTTTCCATTGTTTTTTTTTACGGCAAGTCGAGTGCCATTGCAAAGCTTTGGTGGGTTTATATTTCTTAAAAGTATTATTGGTACGCCTATTTTTAGTTGTAGCACTGGTGGTGGAAACCCTGAAAGATCTATGGAATTATGGAATCTATGTAGATCAACTCCTGCAGACGAAATGAATGCTTGCCTGAAAAATTCTAATTTATGGGCACACAGATCTTTCAGGGTTTCCACCACCAGTGCTACAACTAAAAATAGGCGTACCAATAATACTTTTAAGAAATATAAACCCACCAAAGCTTTGCAATGGCACTCGACTTGCCGTAAAAAAAAACAATGGAAAACCTAATAGAGGCCACAATCCTGACAGGGCCTTTTGAGGGTGAGGCTGTTCTTATTCCTCGCATTCCCATGATTCCAACAGATCTGCCTTTTCAATTTAAAAGATTGCAATTCCCAATTCGATTAGCATTTGCAATCACCATTAACAAAGCTCAAGGTCAATCATTAGAAAAATGTGGTATTGATCTTAATACTGATTGTTTTTCCCATGGACAATTGTACGTTGCATGTTCGAGGGTCGGTAAACCTGACAATCTATTTATATGCAGCGAGAATTGGACAGCGAAGAATGTTGTATATTCGCAAGTTTTACGCAGTTAATTTGTATTTCGGAACCAAATGAAGCGGTTAATTATCCATCTGAATTTTTAAATTCCATAGATCCTTCAGGGTGTCCACCACACCTGCTACAACTAAAAATAGGCGTACCAATAATACTTGTAAGAAATATCAACCCACCAAAGCTTTGCAATGGCACGCGACTTGCCGTAAAAAAAAACAATGGAAAACCTAATAGATGCCACAATCTTGACAGGGCCTTATGAGGGTGAGGCTGTTCTTATTCCTCGCATTCCCATGAATCCAACGGATCAGCTTTTTCAATTTAAAAGATTGCAATTCCCAATTCGATTAGCATTTGCAACCACCATCAACAAAGCTCAAGGGCAATCACTAGAAAAATGCGGTATAGATCTTAATACAGATTGCTTTACCAATGTACAATTGTATGTTGCATCTTTGAGGGTCGGTAAACCTGACAATTTATTTATACGCACAGACAATGGGACAGCGAAAACTGTTGTATATTCACAAGTTTTACGTAGTTAATTTGTATTGTATCTATCTATCTATCTATCTATATAAAAACGAGTTGTGTGTATGCATGTTTGTTTGTTTGTAAAAAGAGCGTTTGCATATGTCTCGGTGTCCCGGTCGTCATTTGTGTCCCGGTGTCCCGGTCTGTAATTTCTATTCGAACAATCCCTGTGTCCCAGTCGTCATTTATATATCCCGCCTGTGCCCCCGGCGTCCCAATTGTAGTTGTGTCCCTGTGTCCCGGTCGTCATTTATATTCCCTGTGTCCCGGTCGTGATTTGTGTCCGGGTGTCCCAGTCTGTAATTTCTCTTTGAGGTTCCCGGTCGTCACTTATATTCCCTCTGTCTCGGTCGTCATTTGTGTCCCGGTCTGTGATTTCTCTTTGAGTGTTTTTTCTTTTTAGTTTTTTTTAGTTTTTTACCTTTTTTCTTTTTTCAGTTTTCTTTTTCTTCTTTATTTTTCAGCGTCACTATGAAGTACATATCGACGAACCTTTGTTTTTTTAACTTAAATCTGGTAGGCATTGATGACCTTATCCAAGTCAAAATCCCAAACTCAATCATCATCGCTATCATACGGAACGCTTTCTTTTCTTACTTTCTCTATCAGCAGCAAGTTTTTTGGCATAAACTCTTTGAGCAGCTTCCTCGGCTGTTGCCATTGTAGGTTCTTCAGTCATTTTACAATTAAACATTTTTCCTTGAACAAATGTCTTAAATACCGTTAATGACGTCACCGTCAAAGCAAAAATGACGACAACTAATTTCATGACGTCAGTCAACACAGAAACATGACGTCACCTGATCCACAGACAGACAACTTATCATTCTGCAATAATGGCAGGTTTATTCTTTTCCGTCGGTTCTCCTCAGATAGCAGGGCACTCAAACATTATAGAGAGCTGTTAATCGCTCATTTGAAAGGAAACTAATGTGTTTAAAAACCTTTTGTAATTAACATAAAATTTTAGGCAGCACACATGATCACAAATTTAGACTATTTCTTTAGGGGGTATATTTTGCCCTCGCCTCAAACAAATGAAAGCTCCAAAAACCAGTGCAGCCAGGAAGAGGCCTCCAAAGACTATGGCGAATATTATTATTGCAGTCCTAATGAAATAATTTTCATCTAGAACTGAAAAAGATGGACGTTTAACTTTGTCCGTTTCTTCGACGAAACAGCCTCCATTTTCATTAATAATTTGGTAAATTTCAGTTTTGCTGCAAGGCGATAACTTAAAGTAATTTTTATCCTTAGGGGAGGCATTATAGTCCATTGTAAATTTATGTCGGCATTTATCTTCTATCCGATTGTGATCATGTGTGCTGCCAAAAATGTGCCCTATCTCATGAGCAATGGTGTGAACGTTTTCGTAGATCCGCATAAGATGTGTTTCGTCTTCCTTTTTGTATTGGTTCACCATTTCTCTGAGTTTAATCAAGCCTAAGGAATTTATCTGACACAAACTTTTTGTATACGCTATACCAAGCGTATCATCCTCTTTGAATTCATCAAAAAAGTTCAAATAGGTAAAGTAAAGCCTTGCAGCTGCTTTGGGTTCTGTTTTGCTTCTTTCCTCTTTTACACATATCTCCAAAAAATCGTCTATATCATTAAACTTTTCACTGCATTCTTCTGTGTTAAACCTTTTGGAATCCTCAAAATGCAAATCGACTTCTCTCACTTGAAGCCGGATATTTTTGATATCCGGAAGTCCTTTAGACGTAAAAGTTACTTTTCTTACCGACTCATAGGTCGGTAAGAATAAAAAAATTATATATGAAACCAAATAGCTTTGGTCAATAGCGCTTTTTAACATCGAATTGTGTATTACTAACTTTATTGATGCAACTGATCGATTAGGGTCAAATTTTGTTGGTTTAGCTTTCACTCTACCTTTAAATCCAACATACACGTCTAGTTCTGTTGGCATTATTTTGCTGGTGTATAAAATATGATTGCCATTGGTGCCTTTTTCCAAAGTAAATTGTGGACGATGTTTATAAGGCTCTAAACTAATGATTTCAGTGTCATTAATCTGAAACATGCCCAGAATATATTTGATTGATTTATTTGACTGATCGATGAAAAAGAAGGCATTATTTTCGGTGTTTTTATGATTAATACCGGTGCTAGCCATAATAACTTTACCAGAAAATAATTTTGTTTTGTCAAACTTTTCTTCTTTGCTTTTGTTGCTGCTACACCCTTCCGCATTACAGTACTTTATTTTAAAGTCTGGTGATATTGCGTCAGCAGCTGATTGCAGCTCAATCGTATAAGTACCATAATCTTTACCATCTATTTGAATGAAAATATTACTACTGTTTGGCTTTGGCCAAACAGTAATATTTTCTAAAGACAGTAGCTGCGGTGTCCTCTTATATCTTTTGGTTGTGACCTAGCTAAAGGTGATTCAAATCCAGAATCTGGATAAGGGATATCTTTCAGGCAGTTTTCTTGTAAGTGACGCAACCATTTAATTTGCTCATCGTTCAGTTCTTTCTTTTCTTTGTACCAGGTGGTGCAAAAACTATTATCAACTTCGGTCATTTTGCGTGGATTCGGTGGCGGCCCGTAAGTACGCCAATTTGGATGATCTGTCTCAAATTCCCAAGGATAAGAAAAAGTGTAAAACAAAGCAGCATATGTTTCTTCGAGATCAAATGTTATTGCAGATTTTTCTGTATCTTTTATCACAATATATTTGTCCTTTGGATATGTTAATGCTGTCTTTTTAAATGTTTCTAAAACTCTTATCTCGTAATTTAGTGAAGAGTTTATAAATTCGTCTCGTTTTATTCCTACAACCTGAAATAATTCATAGGTTGCTTTTTGCAAGTAACTATTTTTTTTTAAATCCTCACATAAAATTGCCGTCGGGCTTTTTTCACAATTGCCGTCGGACTTCTTCATATTTAACAATAATACTATAAATATATAACAGTAATTCATTATATAACAGTATTATAACAGTATTATAACGTGATTTGAAGCCACGTGTTGATTAGCAGGAACCTAACAAAAAACAAAATTAACTCTACAATTTTCAGGTAATTTTCTATTTTGAAATAAAAACTAAAAGTCTTATTTTGCTACTGTATAAAATATGATTGCCATTGGTGCCTTTTTCCAAAGTAAATTGTGGACGATGTTTATAAGGCTCTAAACTAATGATTTCAATGTCATTAATCTTAAACATGCCCAGAATATATTTGATTGATTTATTATTAATTGACTGATCGATGAAAAAGAAGGCATTATTTTCGGTGTTTTTATTATTAATACCGGTGCTAGCCATAATAACTTTACCAGAAAATAATTTTGTTTTGTCAAACTTTTCTTCTTTGCTTTTGTTGCTGCTACACCCTTCCGCATTACAGTACTTTATTTTAAAGTCTGGTGATATTGCGTCAGCAGCTGATTGCAGCTCAATCGTATAAGTACCATAATTTTTTCCATCTATGTCAACTAAAATGTTACTACTGTTTGGCTTTGGCATTATGAGAATACTTGCTAAGGACAGTAGTTGAGGTGTTTTCATACGCAAGACTTTATCTTGTGGTTGTGACCTAGCTAAAGGTGACTCAAATCCTGAGCAAGGAAAAGGGATATCTTTCAGGCAGTTTTCCTCTATTGCATTCAACCATTTCATTTTCTCATCGTTTATTTCTTTCGTTTCTCTGTACCAGGCGGTGCGAAAATCATTATCATACTTTGTCATTATGCGTGGTGTCCCAAGATTTTTTGAAGTATTTCCATATATAAAATAATTGTGTTTATAAAACATACCAGCATATGTTTCATTGACATCGAAGGTTATTGTGGATTTCTCTGAATCTGGTACCACAAACTCTGTGGAAGCTCAACAATTTATAATAAACCTCAAAATTTCAAGTATCTGTTCTTAGGTTTTCGAATTACTTTAATTTATTGTCATAATATTTTGAAATATTTATGCAATTCCCAGTTTTTGCATTTTTAGTTTCAGTTTTCTTTTCCTGCTTTAATTTTCAGACATAAATACATATCGCCGAACCTTTGTTTTTTTTTTAAACTAAATTCTGGTAGGCATTGATGACCTTATCCAAGTCAAAATCCCAAACCCAATCATCATCGCTATCATTTTCAGTTTTGATACGTTTTGACTCTCGCTGTCCAGGTTGATCTTCATCTAACTGCGCGGTTTTGCGTTCTTTAGCCGCAAGCTTTTTGGCATTAACTCTTAAAGCAGCTTCCTCGGCTGTTTCTTCTGCCATTGTAGGATTTGGTAACATTCTATCTTTTTCAATGTTTTTCAATTTGTCAATGTTCATTCTAACATTGAAAGTTGGAAAAATCTTCACGTGCCAAGCATGCTAAAGCTCAACAATTTATAATGAACCTCAATATTTTAAGTATCTGTTTCAAGGTTTTCGAATTACTTTTATCTATAGTCAAAATATATACAACAGACGAACATACAACTTATTTTTATGTATATAGAAGATAATATCTCGAGGTAAAAACTCATTACCGACCATAACGATTGCCACTTCGACGATGGTTGGAGGCATTAAAAATACAATAGCAGGGATTTTGATATTAAACTTCAAGTTTTTAACCACGTCTAAAAGGAATAAAATAAAATATTTTACAATTTTTAGTTTTTTCTTTTTTTAGTTTTTTAGCTTTTTTATAGTTTTGTTTTCTTTTTAGTTTTTTACCTTTTTTTATTTTTTTTTGTTTTTTCTTTTTAGGTTTTTCTTTTTTAAATTTTTTTTTATTTTTTAGTTTTTCTTTTTTTTCTTTTTATATTTTTTTTAGTTTTTTAACTTTTTTGTTTTTTTAGTTTTATTTTTTCAGTTGGTAACATTCTATCTTTTTCAATGTTTTTCAATTTGTCAATGTTCATTCTAACATTGACGGTTGGAAAATCTTCACGTGCCAAGCATCCTAAAGCTCAACAATTTATAATAAACCTCAAAATTTTTAGTATCTGTTTTATGGTTTTTAAATTACTTTAATCTATTGTAAAAATATTTTGAAATATTTATGCAAGTCCCAGTTTTTACATTTTTAGTTTCAGTTAGTTAGTTTATAATAGACCTCAAAATTATAAATATCTGTTATAAGGTTTTCGAATTAATTTAATCTATTGTCAAAATATATAGAAATATTTATGCAATTCCCAGTCTCTACATTTTTAGTTTCAGTTTGCTTTTCAGTTTAGTTTCATTTTTATATATAGATAAGATATAATCTGGCGTAACGGACAGACAACTTATTTTTATATATATAGAAGATAGATAGATTTTTGAAGTTCCTAGTTTTTTATTCTTTCAGAAATTGAATCTCTTTTCATACTGTGGTCTTTTCAAAGATATTTGATTATTCAAGCAAGCCGATTAACAGACAAAGTGTAACAGACATAACAGACAGACAACTTATTTATACATATATATATATATATTTTTATATAGATATATATATATATAGATATTTGAAGTTACCAGTTTTTTACTCTTTAAGAAATTCACTCTCTTTTAATACTGTTTTCTTTTCAAAGATACTTGATTATTCAAGCAAGTTGATTAACAGACAAAGTGTAACGTTTTACCAACGTTGTTATCGACACAATGCATCATCGTATCATAAATGTCTTTTTGTCCTGGCATTAACTTGGAAATGTTATTTTGTAGATACGACAATAGATCACTCGTACTGTAACTTTGTTCACGATCCAATTCTACACATGTCGAAACAGCAGCGGTACGATTAGGTGAAGGCATTCCCAAATCCTAAAGAGGTTTGTTTGCCATACATACGCACAAATCTTCTATAATAACTAAAGTGTAGTTATAAATTTCTGATTTAAAATCAAAAGTCATATCTGACGTCTCTAACCGTTTTCGATGGAGTATATCTTTGGACATTTTTGATTTATATTTTCCCCATAACTCTGTAGGAGCTGATGGAGAGCAAGTTGTAAGTATGATGCCAAACAATGCACGAATTTGACTTGGAGTTGACGTTTCGCACGCGTCATTGATGCAGTTATCCCAGCGTTGGTCATTCTCCAATAAATTCAGAGCTTGGCATGCACTACAGTAAGTGTCATGTATAGTACCGTTTACAGTTCTCAAATACTCAAAACGCGTCCAACCGGGTGCATTCACCAAAAGCTGGCGTAGAAAGAAGCTTTCATGTTGATTGGGGTAAATGGTGTAGAGTCTTCCTATCGTGGTATCTTTGAAGATGGTAGGTTGCCCGTCGACTGACTTACCCTGTTTTCGACGTTCAAATACTTTCAAATACGTTCAAACAGTAATATTTTCTAAAGACAGTTGCTGCGGTGTCCTCATATGTAAGGCTATATCTTTTGGTTGTGACCTAGCTAAAGGTGATTCAAATCCAGAATCTGGATAAGGGATATCTTTCAGGCAGTTTTCTTGTAAGTGACGCAACCATTTCATTTGCTCATCGTTCAGTTCTTTCTTTTCTTTGTACCAGGTGGTGCAAAAACTATTATCAACTTCGGTCATTTTGCGTTGATTCGGTGGCGTCCCGTAAGTACGCCAATTTGGATGATCTGTCTCAAATTCCCAAAGATAAGAAAAAGTGTAAAACAAAGCAACATATGTTTCATTGAGATCAAAGGTTATTGCAGATTTTTCTGTATCTCTTATCACAATATATTTGTCCTTTGGATATTTTAATGCTGTCTTTTTAAATGTTTCTAGCACTCTTATCTCGTAATTTAGTGAAGAGTTTATAAATTCGTCTCGTTTTATTCCCACAACCTTAAATAATTCATAGGTTGCTTTTTGCAAGTAACTATTTTTTTTTTAAATCCTCACATAAAATTGCCGTCGGACTTTTTTCACAAGTGCCGTCGGACTTTTTCATATTTAACAAAAATACTATAAATATATAACAGTAATTCATTATATAACAGTATTATAACAGTATTATAACGTGATTTGAAGCCACGTGTTGATTAGCAGGAACCTAACAAAAAACAAAATTAACTCTACAATTTTCAGGTAATTTTCTATTTTGAAATAAAAACTAAAAATTATTGCTGAGACAACATAGATATTTTTGCTGTTTACATAATAGCTTTAGTGGTTCTGGAATGAAAATTGAATATGCTAATCAAATTGGGAATTGTAATCTTTTAAGTTGAAAAGGCAGATCCATTGGAATCATGAGAATGCGAGGAATAAGAAAAGCCTCACCCTCAAAAGGCCCTGTCAAGATTGTTGCTTCTATTACGTTATAACAGACATAACGGACAGACAACTTATTTTTATATATATATAGACTAGCTGTTGGTGAGGCGCTTCGTGCCCCCCCAAGCCCCCCCGCGCGCGTAAGTCGTTACGCGCCATAATAGTTATGCGCCATTGTAGTTGTGTCCCTGTGTCCCACCTGTGAATATAGATAGATTTATATATGTGTTTCAAACTACGTAAAAATTGCGAATAAACAACATTCTTGGCTTTCCCATTGTCTGTGCATATACAAAGCCGTATGTACTAATAATGACGTCATATGCAAACGCTCTTTTTTCAAACAAACAAACATGCATCCACACAACTCGTTTTTATATAGATAGATAGATAGATAGATACAATACAAATTAACTGCGTAAAACTTGCGAATATACAACATTCTTCGCTGTCCAATTGTCGCTGCATATAAATACATTGTCAGGTTTACCGACCCTCGAACATGCAACGTACAATTGTCCATGGGAAAAACAATGGGTATTAAGATCTATACCACATTTTTCTAATGATTGACCTTGAGCTTTGTTAATGGTGATTGCAAATACTAATCGAATTAGGAATTGCAATCTTTTAAATTGAAAAAGCAGATCCGTTGGAATCATGGGAATGCGAGGAATAAGAACAGGCTCACCCTCATAAGGCCCTGTCAAGATTGTGACCTCTATTAGGTTTTCCATTGTTTTTTTTTTACGGCAAGTCGCGTGCCATTGCAAAGCTTTGGTGGGTTGATATTTCTTAAAAGTATTATTGGTAAGCCTATTTTTAGTTGTAGCACGTGTGGTGGAAACCCTGAAAGATCTATGGAATTTAAAAATTCAGATGGATAATTAACCGCTTCATTTGGTTCCAAAACTGTGTCGACTGACTTGTAAAGGACTGCCTGGTCTCGAATCTTGGTCAAAACAATATTGTTGATTTCGTGGACGTCTATATTTTTGGGTGCGAGAATCGCTCTTTCACTTAGCCATTTATTATTTTTATAATTTTTTAGAATATTCGGAAATACTTTTTCAATCAATTCATTTTTGGACGTCACTAAATTACAGAAATCAGCAGGTAGTTGTATACGTCCTGAAATTGAGTCTACTGTTTGACCAGAGTCATCGTTTTGCAATCGGACACGCATATTTGTAGTTAATTTTAATATTTTTAAGTGTGCCCATAAATTAGAATTTTTTAGGCAAACATTCATTTCGTCTGCAGGAGTTAAACTACGTAAAAATTGCGAATATACAACATTCTTGGCTTTCCCATTGTCTCTGCATATACAAAGCCGTATGTACTAATAATGACATCATATGCAAACGCTCTTTTTACAAACAAACAAACATGCATACACACAACTCGTTTTTATATAGATAGATAGATAGATAGATACAATACAAATTAACTGCGTAAAACTTGCGAATATACAACATTCTTCGCTGTCCAATTGTCGCTGCATATAAATAGATTGTCAGGTTTACCGACCCTCGAACATGCAACGTACAATTGTCCATGGGAAAAACAATCAGTACTAAGATCTATACCACATTTTTCTAATGATTTACCTTGAGCTTTGTTAATGGTGATTGCAAATGCTAATCGAATTGGGAATTGCAATCTTTTAAATTGAAAAGGCAGATCCGTTGGAATCATGGGAATGCGAGGAATAAGAACAGCCTCACCCTCAAAAGGCCCTGTCAAGATTGTGGCCTCTATTAGGTTTTCCATTGTTTTTTTTTACGGCAAGTCGAGTGCCATTGCAAAGCTTTGGTGGGTTGATATTTCTCAAAAGTATTATTGGTACGCCTATTTTTAGTTGTAGCACGTGTGGTGGAAACCCTGAAAGATCCATGGAATTTAAAAATTCCGATGGATAATTAACCGCTTCATTTGGTTCCAAAACTGTGTCGACTGACTTGTAAAGGACTGCCTGGTCTCGAATCTTGGTCAAAACAATATTGTTGATTTCGTGGACGTCTATATTTTTGGGTGCGAGAATCGCTCTTTCACTTAGCCATTTATTATTTTTATAATTTTTTAGAATATTCGGAAATACTTTTTCAATCAATTCATTTTTGGACGTCACTAAATTACAGAAATCAGCAGGTAGTTGTATACGTCCTGAAATTAAGTCTACTGGGAGCTTTCCGTTTCCAATTGTCAGCAATTGATCTGAAAATGTTTGACCAGAGTCATCGTTTTGCAATCGGACACGCATATTTGTAGTTAATTTTAATATTTTTACGTGTGCCCATAAATTAGAATTTTTCAGGCAAGCATTCATTTCGTCTGCAGGAGTTGATCTAGGTATTATAGGTAATGTTTGCCTGAAATCTCCCGCAAGCAATATTAATGTGCTGCCAAAGGGTTTCGACTTCCCTCTCAAATCTTTCAAGCATTGATCCAGAGCCTCGAGCGATTTTTTGTGTGCCATTGTGCACTCATCTCAAATAATAAGTTTGCATTGCTGCAATACTTTACCCATCCCAGATGATTTGGAAATATTGCACGTGGGAGTTTCTGTAGGATGCAAATTCAGAGGCAATTTCAAAGCAGAATGAGCAGTTCTTCCACCAGGCAGCAATGTTGCGGCTATTCCGGACGACGCAATTGCCAACGCTATATCATTTTTTGATCGAACTGATGCCAGAATCAGTTTTATCACAAATGTTTTACCAGTACCTCCTGGCGCATCCAAAAAGAAAATTTCTCCAACGTTGTTATCGACACAATGCATTATCGTATCATAAATGTCTTTTTGTTCCGACGTTAACTTGGAAATGTTATTTTGTACATGCGACAATAGATCACTCGTACTGTAACTTTGTTCACGATCCAATTCTACACATGTCGAAACAGCAGCGATACGGTTAGGTGAAGGCATTTCCAAATCCTGAAGAGGTTTGTTTGCCATACGTACGCACAAATCTTCTATAATAACTAAAGTGTAGTTATTAATTTCTGATGTAAAATCAAAAGTCATATCTGACGTCTCTAACTGTTTTCGATGGAGCATATCTTCGGACATTTTGACTTATATTTTTCCCATAACTCTTTAGGAGCTGATGGAGAGCAAGTTGTTAAAATGATGCCAAACAATGCACAAATTTGACTTAGGGTTGACGTTTCGCACGCGTCATTGATGCAGTTATCCCAGTGTTGGCCATTCTCCAATAAATTCAGAGCTTGGCATGCACTACGGTAAGTGTCATGTATACTACCGTTTACAGTTCTCAAATACTCAAAGGATGTCGGACCGGGTACATTCACCAAAAGCAGGCGTAGAAAGAAGCATTCATGTTGATTGGGGTGAACGGTGTAGAGTCTTCCTATCGTGGTATCTTTGAAGATGGTATGTTTGCCGTTTACTGACTTACCCTGTTTTTGACGTTCAAATACTTTATTTTTAGTATTCCACGTGTAATACGAAGGCACTTCAGTATACAGCAGTTTTTTTGCAAAAGAATCATTTTTGCAAAGCAAAAAAAAGCTGTTAATGTTGTATCACCGTCAAAACAAAAATGACGACAACTAACTTCATGACGTCAGTCAACACAGAAACATGACGTCACCTGACAGACAGACAGACACACAGACAGACAACTTATTTTTATATATATAGATAGACTAGTAGAATTGCCTTGTCCGAAACCTCTGTATAGAAAACTTACCGTCCCATGGCTTGGACATCCAGGTTGTAGCGGTAGCTAGAAACCTAGTACATCAAAACACATCAAAAGACCAAATACATTACTAGGACAGTAAATAACATATATTGGCTTGAAAATCAAGAAATCTAGCAACAACAATAGAATTCTTCATTTACGGCAATCTTTTTTTCTTTATATTAGATAGCAGGGTACTGGACCATGGTATAGATCTGGTAATTGCTTATTTTAACGGATATTAAGGGGGTTCATAACCTTTCGTAATTAAAAATATAGTTAAGAATGAACACTGGCTCATAGTAAATTAAATACTTTCTATAAGGGTTTTAACGAACGTAAAAAATTAAAAAAAGAAAAAACTAAATAAAGAAAAAGCCTAAAAAGAAAAAACTAAAAAAAGGTAAAGAAGGTAAAAAATAAAAAAAAGCTAAAAAACTAACAAAACAAGAAAAAACTAAAAAAGAAAAACAGAAAAACAACAACAACAACTAGCAACAACAATAGAATTCTTCATTTACGGCAATCTTTTTTTCTTTATATTAGATAGCAGGGTACTGGACCATGGTATAGATCTGGTAATTGCTTATTTTAACGGATATTAAGGGGGTTCATAACCTTTCGTAATTAAAAATATAGTTAAGAATGAACACTGGCTCATAGTAAATTAAATACTTTCTATAAGGGTTTTAACGAACGTAAAAAATTAAAAAAAGAAAAAACTAAATAAAGAAAAAACCTAAAAAGAAAAAACTAAAAAAAGGTAAAGAAGGTTAAAAAATAAAAAGAAAAAAAGCTAAAAAACTAACAAAACAAGAAAAAACTAAAAAGGAAAAATAGAAAAAAAGAAAAGACTAAGAAACAGAAAAAACTAAAAAAACAAAGACGGAAAAAGAAAAACTAAAAACTAAGAAAAAATAAAAAGGTAAGCAACTAAAAAAAACAAAAGAAAAAGAAATGAAAAGGCTAAAAAAGAAAAAGTGTAAAGAAGAAAAAGACTAAAAAAGAAAAAAATAAAAAAGAAAAAAAAACTAAAAACGAAAAAAAGAAAAAAAGAAAAAACCAAACAAGATAAAAACTAAAAAAGAAAACTAAAAAAATAAGAAACCAAAAAAAGAAAACAAATGGAAAAAATAAAAAAAAAGAAAAAGAAAAAACTAAAAAAACTAAAAACCAAGAAAGGAGAAAAAACTAAAAAGTAAAGAAGAAAAATAAAACTAAAAAAGAGTAAAAAACGTTAAAATGTAAAAAACTATAAAAACTAAAAATAAAAAAGGATAAAAACTAAAAAAACACTAAAAACTAAAAAAATAAGAAAAAAGTAAAAAGAATACAACTTAATAATACTTAATTAATAACTACAACTTAATTAATAAACTAAAATATCAGAAAAAATGAAAAAATGAAAAAACTAAAAAAGAACAAAAAACTAAAAAAAGAAAAACAAAAAAAATAAAAAACTGAAAAATTAGAAAAAATAAAAAGGAAAAAAGAAACAACGAAGCACAATGTCAATCATTTAAAAAAACTAAAAAAGAGGTTTCAGTTCTTTTTCATTTTCTTTACCACTCTGCCTTAGTCAAGTATTCAATAATCATTTTTTTTAATAATAAGTTTTCAAAAAAATTGAGGCTTTCAATTTTATTAAATTGTTTAAAATGAAAAAATAAAAAGGAAAAAAGAAAAAACTAAGCACAATGTCAATCATTTAAAAAAACTAAAAAAGCGGTTTCAGTTCTTTTTCATTTTCTTTACCACTCTGCCTTAATCAAGTATTCAATAATACTTTTTTTTTAATAATAAGTTTTCAAAAAATTGAGGCTTTCAATTTTATTAAATTGTTTAAAATGTAAAAAACTGGTAATTGCACAAATATTTCAATATATTTTGACAATGGATTAAAGTAATTCGAAAACCTTAATAAAGATACCCAAAATTTGAGGTTTATTTGGAATTGTTGTGCTTTAGCGTGCTAGGCACGTAAAGAAAATTCACTAACTCATAGTAAATTAAATACTTTCTATAAGTGTTTTACGAACGAAAAAAATTAAAAAAAGAAAAAACTAAATAAAGAAAAAACCTAAAAAGAAAGAAAAACTAAAAAAAAAATTAAAAACAAACACACACATAAACACTCATGCCTGGTCTGCCTTCTGGCAAAAATACCAAATTCCACATTTTTGTAGATAGGAGCTAGAAACTTCTACAATAGGGTTCTCTGATACACTGAATCTGATGGTGTGATTTTTTTAAGTAAGATTATATGACTTTTAGGGGGTGTTTCCCCCTATTTTCTAAAATAAGGCAAATTTTCTCAGGGTTGTAACTTTTGACGACTAAACATGATGAAAGTGATATATTTAAAATTAGCATTAAAAAACGATTCTTTTGATGTAGCTATCGTTATCAAAATTCCATTTTTTAGAATTTTGGTTACTATTGAGCCGGGTCGCTCCTTACTACAGTTCATTACCACGAACTGTTTGATAAAAATAGTTGGGTATTGGTATTTATTCCCTTTGTTTTGGTAATGTTATTAGTTTCTGTAAGCGATATTTAATGAAAAATTAAGGTCAATACTTACAATAATAAATGAATACACAATACTAAACCCAATATAAATTACAACAAATACAAATAATAAATTACAACAAACAACAAATTGTTACATTAAAATACTAAATTCGATAATTCAATAATGCTTTAGATAGTAACATTAAATAATATTATATATCAGTAATAATCCTAACCAAATAATGTAGCACCAAGTAGGCACTAGTGTCGACAAAAAAACAACACGATCCAGTGTTTGCTGTTTCTTCGCTTTTTCATTGCAAAAATAAGGCGGATTTTAGTGCGGGTGGCATTCACAGGTGGGACACAGGGACACAACTACAATGGCGCGTAACTAATATAGCGCGTAACGACTTACGCGCGCGGGGGGGGGGCTTGGGGGGGCGAAGCGCCCCCGTCAACTAAGTGTTGGGGTGGCGCGAAGCGCCACCCCTACGGCTGGTTTTCTTATATATAGATAGATAGATAGATTTTTGAAGTTACCAGTTTTTTACTCTTTAAGAAATTTAATCTCTTTTCATATTGTTGTCTTTTCAATGATATTTGATTATTAAAGCAAGCCGATTAACAGACAAAGTGTAACAGACATAACAGACAGACAACTTATTTTATATACATAGATAGATAGATTTTTGAAGTTACCAATTTTTTACTCTTTAAGAAATTTAATCTCTTTTCATACTGTTGTCTTTTCAAAGATATTTGATTATTCAAGCAAGCCGATTAACAGACAAAGTGTAACAGACATAACCCACAGACAACTTATTTTTATCTATATATATATAGATAGATAAATTTTTGAAGTTACCAGTTTTTTACTCTTTAAGAAATTTAATCTCTTTTCATACTGTTGTCTTTTCAAAGATATTTGATTATTCAAGCAAGCCGACTAACAGACAAAGTGTAACAGACATAACCCACAGACAACTTATTTTTATATATATAGATAGATAGATTTTTGAAGTTACCAATTTTTTATTCTTTAGGAAATTTAATTTCTTTTCATACTGTGTCTTTTCAAAGATATTTGATTATTCAAGCAAGCCGATTAACAGACAAAGTGTAACAGACATAACCCACAGACAACTTATTTTTACATATATAGATAGATAGATTTTTGAAGTTACCAGTTTTTTACTCTTTAAGAAATTTAATCTCTTTTCATACTGTTGTCTTTTCAAAGATATTTGATTATTCAAGCAAGCCGATTAACAGACAAAGTGTAACAGACATAACAGACAGACAACTTATTTTTATATATATAGATAGATAGATAGATAGATAGAAGATACCAGTGTCCCAGTCTGTAATTTCTCTTTGAGCGTCCCGGTCGTCATTTATATTCCCTGTATCCCGGTGTCCCGGTCTGTAATTTATCTTTGAGTGTCCCGGTCGTCATTTATATGTCCTGGTCGTTGTTTTTGTCCCGCTGTCCCAGTTTGTTTTAGATGTTTCAAACGTGACGTGACGAGTTGAAGTCACGCGTTGAATAACCTAGCAGGTTATTCCTGCTAGCAAAAACTTTTTTTGCTTGCAGGAACCTAGCAAAAAACAAAACTAATTCTAAAATTTTCAGGTAATTTTCTATTTTGAAATAAAAATTAAAAATTATTGCTCAGACAGCATAAATATTTTTGATGTTTACATAATAGCTTTAGTGGTTCTGGAATGAAAACTAAATATGCTAATCAAATAGGGAATTGCAATCTTTTAAGTTGAAAAGGCAGATCCATTGGAATCATGAGAATGCGAGGAATAAGAAAAGCCTTACCCTCAAAAGGCCCTCTCAAGATTGGTGCCTCTTTTACGTTATAACAGACATAACAGACATACAACTTATTTTTATATATATATATATACCAGTGTCCCAGTATGTAATTTCTCTTTGGGCGTCCCAGTCGTCATTTATATTCTCTGTGTCCCGGTGTCCCGGTCTGTAATTTATCTTTGAGTGTCCCGGTCGTCATTTATATGTCCTGGTCGTTGTTTGTGTCCCGCTGTCCCAGTCTGTAATTTCTCTTTGAGTGTCTCGGTCGTCATTTATATTCCCTGTGTCTCGGTCGTCATTTGAGACCCGATGTCCCGGTCTGTAATTTCGTCAGTCGACAAACATGACGTCAGACGACAAACAACTTCATGACGACATACAGCTCAATCCCTATAATGACGTCAGTCGACAAACATGACGTCAGTCGACACGCAAACATGATGTCAGTCGAGAGACACACAAACAACTTATTTATATATATCTACACTAGCTGTTGGGGTGGTGCTTCGCGCCACCCCAACACCTAGTTGGTGGGGCGCTTTGCGTCCCCCCAAGCCCCCCCGCGCGCGTAAGTCGTTACGCGCCATATTAGTTATGTGCCATTGTAGTTGTGTCCCTGTGTCCCACCTGTGAATATAGATAGATTTATATATGTGTTTCAAACTACGTAAAAATTGCGAATAAACAACATTCTTGGCTTTCCCATTGTCTGTGCATATACAAAGCCGTATGTACTAATAATGACGTCATATACAAACGCTCTTTTTACAAACAAACAAACATGCATCCACACAACTCGTTTTTATATAGATAGATAGATAGATAGATACAATACAAATTAACTGCGTAAAACTTGCGAATATACAACATTCTTCGCTGTCCAATTGTCGCTGCATATAAATACATTGTCAGGTTTACCGACCCTCGAACATGCAACGTACAATTGTCCATGGGAAAAACAATCAGTATTAAGATCTATACCACATTTTTCTAATGATTGACCTTGAGCTTTGTTAATGTTGATTGCAAATACTAATCGAATTGGGAATTGCAATCTTTTAAATTAAAAAAGCAGATCCGTTGGAATCATGGGAATGCGAGGAATAAGAACAGCCTCACCCTCATAAGGCTCTGTCAAGATTGTGGCCTCTATTAGGTTTTCCATTGTTTTTTTTACGGCAAGTCGCGTGCCATTGCAAAGCTTTGGTGGGTTGATATTTCTTAAAAGTATTATTGGTACGCCTATTTTTAGTTGTAGCACGTGTGGTGGAAACCCTGAAGGATCTATGGAATTTAAAAATTCAGATTGATAATTAACCGCTTCATTTGGTTCCAAAACTGTATTAACCGCTTCATTTGGTTCCAAAACTGTGTCGACTGACTTGTAAAGGACTGCCTGGTCTCGAATCTTGGTCAAAACAATATTGTTGATTTCGTGGACGTCTATATTTTTGGGTGCGAGAATCGCTCTTTCACTTAGCCATTTATTATTTTTATAATTTTTTAGAATATTCGGAAATACTTTTTCAATCAATTCATTTTTGGACGTCACTAAATTACAGATATCAGCAGGTAGTTGTATACGTCCTGAAATTGAGTCTACTGGGAGCTTTCCGTTTCCAATTGTCAGCAATTGATCTGAAAATGTTTGACCAGAGTCATCGTTTTGCAATCGGACACGCATATTTGTAGTTAATTTTAATATTTTTACGTGTGCCCATAAATTAGAATTTTTCAGGCAAGCATTCATTCGTCTTCAATGGCTCTGGTGGTGCAGCCAATAGAGGAAGTTTAACTTTTCCTGAGGCACAACACATTCCCATTGTTTTTTCTTTTCTTACTTTCTCTATCAGCAGCAAGCCTGATTTCTTGCTGTTCTTGTGATTCCTCGGCACGCTTTCTTTTCTTACTTTCTCTATCAGCAGCAAGCCTGATTTCTTGCTGTTCTTGTAATTCCTCGGCACGCCTTCTTTTTTCACTTTCTCTTTTAGCAGCAAGTCTGCTTCCGCGTTGCTCTGGTAGTTCCTCGGCACGCTTTCTGTTCTTTTTTTCTCTATCAGCCTCAAGCCTGTTTCCTTGCTGTTCTTTTGATTCCTCGGCAAGCTTTCTGTTCTTTCTTTCTCTATCAGCCTCAAGCCTGTTTCCTTGCTATTCTTTTGATTCCTCGGCACGCTTTCTGTTCTTTCTTTCTCTATCAGCCTCAAGCCTGTTTCTTTGCTGTTCTTTTGATTCCTCGGCACGCTTTCTTTTCTGACTTTCTCTATCAGCAGCAAGTTTTTTGGCATAGACTCTTTGAGCATCTTCATCGGCTTTTGCCATGGTACGTTCATCAGTCATTGTAAACTTAAACATTAATAGATTTCTACGTGAACATATGTCTTAAATATCTTGAATGACGTCACCGTCAAAGCAATAATGACGACAACTAATTTCATGATGTTAGCCGACACAGAAACATGACGTCACCTGATCCACAGACAGATAGACAACTTATTTTTATATAGATAGATAGATAGATAGAAGATATATATATATATATATATATATATATATATATATATATATATATATATATATATATATATATATATATATATATATATATATATATATATATATATAGATTTATATAGATATAATTTCTTTTTTAGTTTTAATTTTTTCGGTTTTGCAGCTTTTTTAGTTTTCTTAGCTTTTTTTCTTTTTAGTTTTTTACCTTTTTATGGCACTTGGTATTAACCAAGTGACATATAGCAATCGCAAATTCTGTCGGTCAATGTTCATTCTAACATTAACAGTTGGAAAAATCTTCACGAGCCAAGCATGTTAAAGCTTTTCAGTTTGTCAGTTTAATTCTAACATTGACAGTTGGAAAAATCTTCACGTACCAAGCTTGCTAAAGCTCAACAATTTATAATAAACCTCAAAATTTAAAGTATCTGTTTTAAGGTTTTCGAATTACTTTAATCTATTGTCAAAATATTTCGAAATATTCATGCAATTCCCTGTTTTTACTTTTTAGTTTGTTTTCTTTTTCTTCTTTATTTTTCAGACGTCATATGCAAACCCTCACCACAAAAATACATACAACTTATTTTTATATATATAAGATATAATCTGGCGTAACAGACATAGCGAAACAGACATAACACACATACAACTTATTTTTATATAGATAGATAGATGTAATGTCTCAGACATATCATTTCAAGTTTAGATGTTTCAAGTGGAACTTTCTCTCACTCAGACTCACTCAGATGTTTCAAGTAGCATAGACTATCCATTAAAAGAAAACTTAATGTAATATTTTTGTGTAGTTCTCTAGCTTCAATTAAAAAGTTAGAATTGTTTCTAAAGTACTATAAATATTTTTGGAGTATAATATATATATATATATATATATATATATATATATATATATATATATATATATATATATATATATATATATATATATATATATATATGCATATATATATATATATATATATATATATATATATATATATATATATATATCAGTTGTCTGTTAAAAATAAGTTAAAAATAAGTTGTCTGTCCGTTACGCCAGATTATATCTTCTATATATATAAAAGAAAACAAACTAGAATGTAAAAACTGGAAATTGCATAAATATTTCGCAATATTTTGACCCAAATTGTCTAGAGATCATAACATAATGCCTTTAGAGTTGAAACAACCCTCAGAAACCGTGAGAAAGAAGTCATGTTCAGGACACACAAGGTTCTTATACCCCTGGAGGTATTATTACATGATTTTTGGGCAGTTTTGAACAAAATTATAATCTACAAATTTTTACCAGATGCATTTGAGGAAAACAGGGCGTAGAGGGGGGAGGTATTACTTTCCCTTCTATCTCTTTTGACTCTTAAAAGGGGAATCTGGTGTATCTTATTTTCCAGAATTTTACAGAAGAGCGAATATAGGTTACAATAGGTTACAATAGGTATTACAATTCGGCTGCAAGAAAAGTTTCGATTAAGGATTTAAACAAAACATCCATTTATGGAATGTTTTATTTTATTTATTAATTGCAAGCTTTCTAAAATAGACTCTTAAGAAGATTCCTCTTGAATTATTTATTTTCCGATCTTCTAAGACTTAAAGCACTTTTTCCAAATGCGCCCTTCCAAAACTAAGTAAGCTCCTCACAATATTTATTAATAGGTACTAACATATATTAATATATATAACATATATTAATAGCATATATTGATAACATATATTAATAGGTACTAACATATATGAGTAAATAAATCCTAAGAAGAGTGAAAATTACATTGAACACGCAAATCAGGCTTGAAGCGAAAAAATTCCCTTGAAGCAAAAAAAAATCCCTTTAAGAGTTTGGGTTTTGTCTCCTCTCACTCTAAAAGCCTAACACCTACTACTTCGTTGGAGCCTTACTGAAAACTGTATGAATTTCGAAAAATTTTGAAAAGTACAGATAAGATCGAACTGAATGTTTGATGTATAATGCTATTAATTGCTGAAATATTCACAGTTCAAGATTTTATTGCACTGCAATTTTATTTTAATTTTCTATGCTGAAATAACTGGAAAAGCAAAAATTTGTAATATAATTCGTTTTTAGTGAAGCACCAATGACGTTGTAGGTTTTAGATACAGTTAGGCAAGGTTGCAGCATCCAAATTCTTGTTTGAAGTGATACTGCATTTGTCTAACATTCTTTAACAGTTTATAATCTTTGTCGACTAAGTAGTCCTATAATTAACATTGCATATTAAAATTAGTATTGATTATATTTACTTTTATAAAACCTTTAATAGTATCATCATTACTAAACAAATGATTCTCAATTTAGTTTCTTGTGATTTATATTAAAGTTAATAGGAATAAAATCCATACAGTAGAAAAATAGACACCCAAACGAAGAGTTCAAGAGCAGATGAAGATGCTAATTCAGCATTATGCAACCAATGTTCGCTTAGGACTTATCGTTTTGAAAATGGAACCCAAACGAATAAACAAAAGACAAGGCACTGTTAGCTCCCCAAAAAAGTTCAATTTTCTTATTTTTGTTTAAGTTTTTCTCCTTTAAATATTGAATCAGAGGCCAAATTAGATGAAATGTCTCAATAAAACAAATGCAGACAAGCGTAGAAACATCCGATATTTTTATCGAAGTTGGTGCATAATATAGTTATAGTAAGACTACTAATATACTCCTAGATGCTGGAATGACCTCAAACAAACAATTTAAAAATTAAAAATCCCCTTACTATATTTTCTAACTCTACCTTTCAAAGGAATCTCTGAATTGTGTCTTTTATTTTGAAGTAACTTTTCAACTTCGACTTTCTAAAAGAGTGAAAAAAAATCACATGGTAAACATTAACATAGTATATTTAACGTTTAACCGCATAAACTTTTGCTTAAATACTCTTTTAAATTTTAGCAATTAGTCATTGTGTTGGATTTGGTTTCTGCAACTTAGTATAAAACGAATCAAAGCCTATTGTAGCCAAGAGTTTCAATCTCTGTTTCGAAGAAAAGTGTTTAATGAGAAAAAACTGTCATTTATCGGTTACTCAGAAACAGTGACTATTGTTTTGACTGTCTAAATAGTATAAGTTTATTGCAAGCGCAAAATTTACAAGGAAATCCCGATAACATGCCAAAAATCTCTGAAAAATGGTGTTTGGTTAAAGTAAAAAGTGAATAATTGGATCTATCATCGCAAAAAGCCCAAAATAGAAGAAAAGTTAAGACCAAAGAGTATTGATCTTGAGCAACGGATTTTTCAACAAATTCAACTTAAAAAAATCAACTTTTTTGCATTAGCCTGGAAACACTGAATTGTCTTCTTTTAGTTTTCTCTCCCCGCGCCAGGGGTGACTGTACCGAACAAGTTGTCGAAGAGTGTTGAGAGAGGGCTAGTTTAAATGGAAACAACATTGCTTGGTGTGCTTTAAAAACATAAGCAGCGCAATAAAATAATAGAATACCTAAATAAACAGCGATAAGGCGCAATGAATTATATTTTTATTATCAAATAACATTTAAATAATTGATTATCGTGTTTTTTCAACAAAGAGGCAAACTTTTTAAAAACAAGCATTTGATTATATCTGTAATGAGTTTTTCATGACTATAGACAATTGAAATCAAACCAATATCAATAAACATTTGCGCCTGCTACGTGCACACCTCGTATAGTCGATTTTTGCAGAAAATTAAATTTAAGAAACAATTTTTTTAACTGCAAGTAAGCAACGAAATTAAAACTCAAAACGAACAGAAATTACTCCGTGTATGAAAAGGACTGTTCCCTCTTCAACGCCCAGTTCTTTACGCGAAAGTTTCTTACTATTTTAAAAAGTAGAGTGGAGAGAAAGAGTCAAACTTTCAAACAGTTCGTGGTAACGAACTGTAGTAAGGAGCCCCCGGCTCAATAGTAACCAAAACTCTAAAACACGGAGTTTTGTTAGCAATACCTACTTCAAAAGAATCGCATTTAAATACTGATTTTAAATATATGAGTTTAATCAAGTTTAGTCTTACCCATCAAAAGTTACGAGCCTGAGAAAATTTGTCTTATCTTAGAAAATAGGGGGAAACATCCCATAAAAGTAATAGAATCTTAACGAAAATCACACCATCAGATTCAACGTATCAGAGAACCATACTGTAGAAGTTTCAAGCTCCTATCCACAAAAATGTGGAATTTTGTTGTTTTTTTTCCAGAAGGCAAATAACGGTTGCGTGTTTCTTTTTTTTTGTGTTTTTTTTTCCAGGGGTGATCGTATCGACCCAATGGTCTTGGAATGTTGCAAGAGGATTCATTCCAATGGAAATAAAAAGTACTAGTGCCCAAGAATGACAGAAGGGGATTATATTATGGATTTTTTGCATGGGGCACTGGCATTTGTCTCCTTTTTTGTCAAAGAAAAAGGAGGCATGTGCCAAATAATGGATTAATTTTGAATATGATCAGACTACTAGAATTTCATTTATACCAGAGAAAACTGCGCAAAAGTTGGTTTATAATATGTTTCCTTTATCCCTATTATTCCATCCTTCATAGCGACCGCAGGCAACAAACTTTTTTCCACTTTTAGGTTCTTTTGAAAAGTTTTACAAATGGCGTATGTCAACCTTTTAAATATCAACAACCAAGCTGTCCCACTTATTTACCAACTAATAAGTCTACAGAATATACTTCCCACTTGAATCTTCAATTATTGTCTTTTTCGGGGGGGGAGGGCAATAGTTAATGCATTTGGTGGACAGGAATAAAAACATATTAATAATTTGTAAAAAAAAAAAGTGCCTAGAAATTCAAGAAAAATTAGGATTTTAGGAGACCAGCCCCAAAGCTCACCCTTGTGGGTAAATAGAATACAAAAACCATAGCTGATGCTTTCGATCTAGTTACAATTCGTGTCTTCTCATGTTTCCTCTACTCATGAGCAAAACCAGCCATTTTTTAGACTGTGCTGATATTTTGTTTCTAATTAGAACCTAGACTTTCAAAGAACACAAAGTAGAGCCTCAATACGTAAATTTAAATAGATAATACTTACCAAACAAGACCCAAAAACATAGTAATTACTTTAACATTGCCTTGTGCTATCTTGAAATATGTGTTAGAAAAAATTGCTTCCACGCAAGTTCTGGAACTAAATTTCCATCTTGTGGTATGCGGCGGTCATATTAGAGACGAAAGAGCTAGTGGGCGTCTCTACCAGATTAAGTATCAAATGTAGGCAGGCGGTCGCTACACGTGACAAAACAAATCATTAATTTAGCCATTTAGCAAACAAAGGGTTTGACACCATAAATTTGGTCACACAAATTAGCAGGAATGGAAGAACAATCATATATCCTAGGTTTTCTAATAATAAGGATTAAATTGTGTGTATATGGACTGACAACTAAAATTTAATTTTGTTAGATTTTGGTGGCAGAGGGGGACAATTGTACACTACTAGACTTTAAATAGCAAATTCTTAGTTCTATTTCATAGCTGCTTTTTATTTTATCATGGTTAACTGGTCGTTTTTACCCCTTAAACTGAGCCGCCCTGCTTTTTCATTAATTGGTGGCACTGAATAAAATAATTGAGACCTATATGCTTATAATTTATTTTTCATATTTTTATTTCACCCCCCCCCACCTTTCCTTGCAGCAGATGGAAGAGGGGTTGATGTTATCTTGAATTAGTATAGTTTTTAATGAGGTTGTGAATAAAAATGTTTTTGTCCAACACATTTCCAAATACATTTTATGTTTTTATTTTAAATATATTTACGTCGAATACTTTTTGTCAACGTTATTATTCAGACATACAATTAAAGTTCGATGAGAAAGTAAGAGAAGTACCGATTATTCAGCAAAGTTATAACATCATATAATAGAAAAAACAAAAATATATTGCAGTCAATGGGAGTATAAGTAACCCCATTTCAGCTTCTGATAATGGACACTCGTCAGTTACATAAAGGAGAATGCAGAGCCTCAACGCTATGACTTCACTTCCCTACAGCCCCCTTTACGCTCGGTTTTTTACAGACAAAGTTGGAAGTAGATTACCAAATGAAAGTGCAAGAAAACGGCTAATTTTCTAAATCAAACAGTTCGTAGTAACAAACTGTAGTAAGGAGCAGCCCTGCTCAATAGTAACTGAAATTCTAAAAAATAGAACTTTGATACCAATAGTGACATAAAAAAAATTGCATTTTAATGTTGATTTTAAATATATAGCTTTCATCAAGATTAGTCTTTCCTATCAAAAGTTACGAGCCTGAGAAAAATTGCCTCATTTTAGAAAATAGGGGAAAATACCCCTAAAAGTCATACAATCTAAGAAAGAAGAAAGAATCTTGAAAGAAGTTTCAAGCTCCTATCTACAAAAATGTGGAATTTCGCATTTTTTGCCAGAAGACAAATCACGGATGCGTGTTTATTTGTTTTTTTTTGTTTGTTTTTTTTTCCCAGGGATGATCGTATCGACCCAGTGGTCCTAGAATATCGCGAGAGGGCTCATTCTAACGTTAATTGAAAGTTTTAGTGCCCTTTTTAACTGGTCAAAAAATTGGAGGGTACCTAGGCCCCCACCCGATTTCATTTTTCCCCAAAGTCACCAGATCAAAATCCTGAGATTGCCATTTTATTCACCATAGTCGAAAAACCTAATAACTATGTCTTTGGAGACGACTTACTACCCTACAGTCCCCGTGGGAGGGGTCGCAAGTTACAAACTTTGACCTGTGTTTACATATTGTAATGGTTACTGGCAAGTGTACGGACGTTTTCAGGAGGATTTTTTTGGTTTGGGAGGGAGAGTTGAGGTGGAGGGGGCGTTACATGGGAGGATCTTTCAATGGAAAAAATTCTCATGGGGGAAGAGACTTTCAATCATGGGGGCGCAGGATTTTTTTGTACTATTTAAAAAAAAAACAATGAAAACATAAATATGAGAAGTTTTTTCTACTGAAAATGAGGAGCAGCATTAAAACTTAAAATGAGCAGAAATTATTGTGCATATGAGGGGTTTACATCCTCGTAATACCTCGCTCTTTACGCTAAAGTATTTTTAGTAGTTTCAACTATTTATTCCACGGCCTTTGTGATTCAAGGTTCATTCTTAAGAAATTTGGACAAAATTTAAGCTTTAGTGTAAAGAGCGAGGCATCGACGAGGGGTGAACTTCCTCATATACGCAATAAAAATATACGAATATAGGAGTTCGTTAATTCATAAATTACGTGTATTTTTTACTAATGAAAATGTTCGTAAAACAATGAAGAGTTCTAGTTGCCTTTTTAAGTAATCAAAAAATTGGAGGGCAACTAGACTTCCTCCGCCAACACTAAAGAAGTGAAGTTATGTTAATCCTAATGAAAAAACGAAACACGATGCAAATATAGTAATTTAGAAGCAACTTTGGGCTTTTTATTTGCACATTGGGGGGTGGGGGAGGGCATGACCTAATCTAACCTCCACACCCCCTAAGGTGCAAATATATAACCCACGTTAAATAATTCCAATGCCTTCTGTCACCTCTCACTTGTTCTCCACTGACTATAATTTAATTGTTTCTTCATTTACATATAAAACCGGTTCTTCGTCGTGTTTTACACTGCGTAAACTTGGGAGTTGGTGCTATAATGCATAAGTAGGCTACCCTTTAACCTATCGCGCATTCAATTAATATATATTTAAGAATAATAGCCTATACTGTACCTAAAACCTATAATGGAGTGGCAGGAACAGTCCGTAGAATCAACCAAAAGAAGGGCCCCAACCGTAAAGAGAATATAATGAAGAACAAGTCCAGCAATTGCTAAAGAATCATTTTAGAAATCATAAGTCACTCAGGAAGGCTGGTAAGGCCAATGGTGTTCCTAAAAGTACGCTGAATGATCGAATAAAAAAAAATAACAAAGAAAGGAAAGTCTGGGAGGAGGCGTGGATAAGACAAAACAAGGACCTCCTTCAATTCTTAGTGAAGATACTGAGGCACTTGCTGTAACCTGGGTGAAGGACTGCCAGAAAGTCGGGATTCCAGTAACAAAGGAGCAATTAAGAAGCACTTTGGGACAAGAAGCGAAAGAACAGGGTTTTTCTGATAAATTTTCAAAAGATGGGATGCCAGGGGAAAGGTTCATGTGCAATTTTTTGATACTAAATAATGACTTGACAGTAAGTGTTGCAGAACCGACAGATGCGGGTAGGGCGACCTTGAAAAAAGAGAGAATTCGAAATTTTTTCGCTGTTCAATAAGAGCGACTTCTGAAAGACAAAAACTTACTGAGAATGACTTCACAAATCCCGCCTTTTAGTTTAACTGCTACGACACTATGATTAGGTACTATCCACCTTTCCTGTTTTAGCACAGAGGGGATCTAAAATTATTTTTAAAAATTTTGTGAATGTTGAACTGCGTTAATCCTAAAGGTGAGTATCCTCCCCCCTCTGATTGTGTACAAGGGTACTAGGATAAACAAAAATTTCCTCGAAACGATTCCACTAGGTGTAAAGGTTTTCCATGGGGAATCAGGATGGATGACGCAGAATGTATTTTTCAAATGGATGCAAGAAATATTTTACCCATGGCAAGTTGAAAAGGGTTATGGAAAGGTTGTTTTAACTATGGATAGCCACAAGAGTCATATAACCTTGAAGTTATCAGAATTTGCTAGGGAAAAAAATATTAGGCCAGTGTGCATATTATAAACGCTACTCACCTTTTTTAGCCCTTAGACGTAGGTATATTTAATTCCCTTACAAACAATTGGAAGAGGCACACTGACATCTGGACAAAAGGACACGTAAATGAACATTGCATTAGGATAAAAATTATCAATAGACAAAAAATTCAGTCAATAGGATAGAAATAATCAATAGACAAATGACTACAAATAGTCCAGCAAATTGTTCCAAAGGTGTCGTGAAGAAGTGCGGTGTAGTAGTAGTGTACCATTCGTAGTGGTACAAGTGGCAATCTAAGTTTTACAAGGTGGAGTTTTGGTTCTATCACTGATTTTTTTTTCCCCTACAAGTAAGGAGAATCATAGTGAACTTCGCTGTTTTCGAAAACTGGGATCAAATTTGACTAGGAGGATAGTCAATGGAGATACAACCTCTAAAAGCTATTAATATAATACATTTTAGCAATAGGGAAACAAAAATATATGATATTATGCACTTATAAATTAACGCATTTTTATTTTATTTCGGAGGATCTCTAATGTTTGGGGAGGGGAACAAAGTTTGATACAAAATTTAAAGTAAATGAAATTTATCGAAATCGCAAGAAATTGTAGGAGAGTTTTGGATGTGGAGGAGGGTATTGGCTCTCACATATGTGCTTTTATGGTAAGGCATAAAACTTAATACTAACAGATAAACAAAAATTACAGCAAGTAGGCAATTTTTTTCAAGGATGGAAAATGCAACCCTGTTGAAACCAAAGAATGGGTGAAGCTAATTGACTAATCATTTTAACAATAGTATCCTAAAGGTAATATAGTCATGAGCAGAGGCTTGTAAACATTGGTTTTTTTCCTTCAGTACTCATTCATAAACCTTGAAACCGGCTTGGCTATTTTGTTATCATCAATTTTACCAAAATATTGTTAAGCCTACTATTTTTATTAAATACTTTTTCTAATGACGTGATAACTTGGGAATATATGTAAAAATTCTTTTAAATATTGTTGACGATAGATTACAAAAACACCTTACTCTTCTTAAAAAGTATTTATTGAATAATTTTGAAACACAGTAGGTTTTGAAATGAAAATTCTTTCGACCCAATTTGATTACTGAATTTAATATTCTCTTTTTCTACATTTTCAAAACATATCCAGCTCACACAATTTTATCTAAAAAAGAGTGTTGACGCTTGTAAAAGTGTTGAGCAGCCAAGAGCCTGCTTTACCTCATCGATCTTTGAATTGTATTTAAACTGAGCTCATTCCACCTACAAGCCTTTCTGAAATTTTCGTATTTCCTAAATAACTGTTAAAAATCATTTAATCTGCAACTGCTCTTGCAGGAGCATTGATCAAAGATGGATTAATTTCAACTATAAACCGTAAACAAAATAACAAAAACTAATAGTTAAGCCAAATTACATTTAAGTCGCACGTATCAAAGCATATATTCAACATAAACACTGTTAAACATTACTTGCATTGTCCCAGTTAATCCCCTAGTCCATTTTTCAAACGTATAATTAAAAATAATAGAGTGGTCGTCATTAATAAGCCCAAAGAGAAACTCAGTTTTGAATTTGATTTTCAACAAAAATCTCCAAGTTGTTTATCTGTTCATAGTATCCAGATGATTTCCCACCCCACAGCCCAAAGAGAACCTTTTGAAATTCGGCTCTCAATGATTTTTTTTGTCGTTTAGGTATTTACAGTCTCTGACCAATACAACCCCCCCCCCCAGATTACTCCCTCCCTAGACGGTTATTCCTCAGAAGGTTCTTCCCCCATATGAAATTTTCCTTGTTTGATCAAACTACTATTTCGATCAAAATTCCGTCTCTTTTACTTTCTATTCTTTTGTCAAAGTGCACAGCATTCTTACGCACAAATCTTCTTTTACTGATTCATTTGAATATGTCATCTTTTCTTGATGGTAGAATCATAAACTCTTGATCGATCATAACTAAGCCCTCTGGATAAATCTCTAATTGAATCTCTGTCCTTTGACCAATTCATCGACAAGAGAGAAAGATTGAAAATCGGGAGATAATTTTAAGGTACCGTAAACCCTCAAAAGATCTTAATCTGAAGGTAGTTAGCAAAGCTGAATAATAACATTTTTAGGATGGAATAATCTACCAAAATATCATTGGAACTGTTATAAAATTGGTGCAAAACTTGATATCAATTTGTAGTCACATAAAACTTATTTATGAGGTAAATAATTGTTAGTTATTGTCAAAAATAATTTTTTTTTACATGATTAATTTGTCCAAACTGTATACCACTATGTTCACTATAGATCTTATAAATATTGCACCTGTCTCATAGTACATAATGTATGGGTGCCACCTATTCAAAAAACGGATAAAACATCTCATATATAGAAAAAGTGGATTTTACAAGGAATACTTCATTCAGGTATAGGATATTTCATCGTTTCTGACCTCAGCCTTTCTTTTAAATTTGTAGGGCTTAGGATCCTCAAAAAATGCACTTTTCTTCTTTCAGGTATGCTATAATTTTGGTATTTTCATAGATACTTGTAGCTGATGCTCATAAAGGATCACCCATCAGCATTTCTACGATAACTAAGAGTCACAAAATTAACCCTGGTGCTTTAGATCAAAGAGGAGTTTTAGCTTTCAACGCCCGACTCGATAATCCATATTGCCAGTTTGAGAAACGAAGTGCAACAGGTCCTACCTTTTTAAGTTGTTTGATGGACTTCCCCTCAAATTTTCAGCCAGAAAATATTTATAATCTCGGAATTTTTAACGCAACTCTTGGAATAATTACACATGATAAATATATAGACAGTCCTTTACTGAGTAACTTGAGCATTAGCGGATGCGGCATTACTGACATTCAAGAAACGTTGTTCATGACAACACCTAATCTAGAATTGTCAGACTTAAGTGGGAACAGACTGGTTGTCATTCGGGTTAGCACCTTTTACGGGATTGAAAAATTAAAATTTTTGAATTTGGCTCACAATGAAATAGCTTTAATTGAACCTGGAAGTTTTTGGTCACTTACGACTCTTCAAGTCCCAGATCTGTCACAAAATCACCTGACTGAATTCCCAGCGCATCTGCCATCATCCCTCACAGAGTTAAAAATGCCTTCAAATAACATTCAACAAATTACTACACCAGTGTCACTTCCGACAGCTACCAGTCTTGACCTTTGTTCTAACAAACTAGGGAAAATTGGTATTCTAAGAGGCCCAAACCTTCGTTCTCTGTGTCTTGGTGTAGAAAACCTCAAATGGGATAACATAGAATTAAAATCGTCAAGTCTGGATAAATTGGAGAGTATTTCGTTTCTCAAGGAAAATCAAGGAGATTTCCCAGCTAATGTCCTGAATTATATTCAAGAAAAATTAATTCACAAGCTCACCATCACAAATGCTTTTATTGCTCGATTAATCCTACCACCTACTTTGACCTCATTGTCTCTCCTCAATGTCAAATGTGTAAATGATATCGAATCTCTGAAAAGTTGCGCTCCAAATCTGCAGCGTCTCTACTTAACAGGAAGTAGTGCCCTTGTAGAGCTTCTTGCAACAAATATTCAAATTGTTCAAAAAATGAACAATTTAAAACAACTAATTATACGCGAAAGCAACCTAAATAGTATCGACTGGATTGACCAGCAAGTCCATACCGAAATTTTCCCAATGCTTACTGAATGTGACATTTCTGATAGCATGATTAATTGTTCCAATGGTTCAAACCTAAATACTCTCTGCAGTTCCATAGCTGAAGATGAAACCATAGGAATACGATTCATTGGTATGAATGCAATTAAATGTGCACCGAGTGGGGAAGCTTGGAGCCAGCAACTTTGCAGCACAACCAGCGAGCTTGCACATAATCCGGTGAAACCCCAGCTGATGATTCCACCGTCTTTGCCTCCCAAAAAGGAATCGGTGAACCAGCCCTACAGTGTCACTCATCTTGAACATAGACTCAAACAGTTATTCAGCATAATTGGGTTGCTACTATAGTAGCTATAGCTATTATTGTAGTTCTTATTTGGGTCCTTGCCATTATTCTTGCAGTATGCTATTGTCGCTTGCGAAAAAAGGATAGTTTTCTTCCTGGAGAAAAGGCTAGTTGTTGTCCTGCAGAAACTAAAATGATGCTTAAAAAGCATTAGCGTCAGTAGCAACGATAACTAAAAACATTTATAAATATGTTTTCCTAAGAAAACGTTGGATAGCACTATTTTTTTTTATTTAGGGTCGCGATTGAAGTCCCACAAGTCTCATTTTCGGAATACTAATGGATCTTAATTTTGGACTAGTGCGCCTGTGCACTCTTAATTCGCATGCGCATTTATGACGGCTATGAGAAACTGAGTTAGAAGTTTGTTAGTGACAGTGACCTGTTAACAGTAATATTAGTAAAAGCTATGCAATCACTTTCATTCACTCAAAGACCATTTCACCATTTTCCTGGTTCGAATTTGACACCTCTACTACAATTTATAAAAACCGCCATGCATATGCATACACAATGACAGGGCGCATTGGTTCAAAATAGGATTCCTTGTTTGTTCCAGTTCAAAAATGACAGTGATATCGGTGGATCCCGTTCAATACTCTATTAATTGAACAGAAACTTCGATTTCCACTCATGTCTGATTTACACCAATCAGTTCTATGCCGATCAATATCGTAGAAAATCGAAATCAGATTAAACAAACAGTTCGTGGTAACCTTACTGTAGTAAGTAGCGACCTGACTCAATAATAACCGTAACTCTTAAAAATGGAAACCAATAGATGCGTGTTGATACGAATAGTTACATTAAAAAAATCGTGTTTTTATGCTGATTTTAAATATATACGTTTCATGAAGTTTAGTCTTACCGGTCAAAAATTACGAGCCTGAGAAAATTTGCCTTATTTTAAAAAATAGTTGGAAACACCGCGTCAGATTCAGCGTATCAGAGAATCCTACTGTAGAAGTTCCAAGCTCTTATCTATGAAAATGTGGAATTTTGTATTTTTTCCATTAGACAGATCACGGATGTGAGTTTATTAGTTTTTTTTCAAGGGGTGATTGTATTGACCCAGTGGTCCTAGAAAGTCACAAGAGGTCTCATTTTAACGGATAATAAAAGTTCTAGTGCCCTTTTTAAGTTAACGAAAAATTGGAGGGTATTTACGCCCCCTCACACGCTCATTTTTTCCCAAAGTCACCGGATCAAAATTTTGAGTTAGCCATTATGATCAGCATAGCTGAAAGACCTAATAACTATGTCTTTGGGGACAACGTCATCCACCACAGTCCCCAGGGGAGGGACTGCAAGTTACAAACTTTGACCATTGTTTACATATAGTAATTATTATTGGAAAACGTCCAGCCATTTTCAGGGGGACTTTTTGCGTTGGGGGGACGGTTGGGTGGGTTGAAGTGAGGGGGTTACGTCGCATGATCTTCCCATGCAAGAATTTATCATCAGGGAAAAAATTCCATGACTTTTTTTTCACTAGAAGTAAGGAGCAACATTAATACTTAAAATGAACAGAAATTATTACGTCTATAAGGGTGTTCGTTGCCTCCTCAATACCTTGCTCTTTACGCTAACGTATTTTTAGAAATTTTAACTATTTTTTCCACGGCCTTTGAGATTCATGGGTCATTCTTAAGGAATTGGGACAAAATTCAAGCTTTAGTGTAAAAAGTGTGGTATTAACGAGGGGGCAAATTCCCTCATATACATAATGAAAATATACGAGCCCCCTCATATATGAAATAAAAATATACAAACATAGATGTTCGTTACGCAAGTCAATTTGTAGATTACGTATATTTATTACTAATAAAAACGTTCATAGGAAATCAAAAAGTTTTAGCTGCATTTTTAAGTAACCAAAACATGAAGGGCAACTAGGCCTTCTCCCCCACCTCTTTTTTTTATCAAAATATTTCGATCAAAACTATGAGAAAGCCATTTAGCAAAAAAAGTTATATGCAAATTTGTTTTAATAATTTATGTGCGGTGAGCCAAAATTAAACATATATTAATTCAAAAACGTTCAGAAATTAAATAGAAAGAAATAAGTTTTTCCAACTGAAAGTAAGGAGCGATATTAAAGCCTAAAACGAACAGAAATTACTCCGTATATGAAAGGGGTTGTCCACTCCTCAACGCCTCACTCTTTACGCTAAAGTTTTTTATTGTTTCAAAAAGTAGAGTTGTGAAAGAGTCAAACTTTAGCATAAAGAGTGAGGCGTTGAGGAGGGGACAAGTCCTTTCATATACGGAATAATTTCTGTTCAATTTAAGCTTTATTGTCACTCCTTACTTTCAGTTGAAGAAACTTGTTTCTTTTTATTTAATCAAAACCAAAATCAATTCAATTCGTTTGTTTAAGTCATGACAATTGCGGAATAACACATAAAAAACCCGACTACCCGCTCCATCCTCCCTTTGTAAAATATAAAAAGTGTCCAAGGTATAAAAATAAACTTCTTGACGATCATGACAGTTCGGACTCGTGTAGACCATAAATGATTTCTTCGAGAACTAAGATCCATGATATTTCTCAGTACACCGGTTAGAGCGATGAGCGGATTTGTAAACGTGGTGGAAAGTAAGAATAAGTGTCTTAGTAAGGGGTGGTTCCAGAAGGAGGGCACGGTGGCCTTAGGCCCCTCCCAAAATTTTTCTTGTGCCCTCAATTCTTTTTTCTTTTTTACACTTTTTTTTAAACAAACTTGTTAATTTGATCAATTATTCGTAGCTGATTTTCCCAATTAACAGCAAAAAGCAAAGCTTTCCTAAAATGTAAAAAGTGAAGTCGAAACTTAAAACGAACAAAAATTATTTATCTTCAGCCGGTTCAGTATATATCTGCAAAATTGGCATAAAAATCTCTGATTACAGTTATCCTTTCCCTATTTTACGAATATGCAAACTCATGTTGAGGATGAATCAATAGTTCATTGTGTTAAACGTTCGGTAATAAAGGATAAGATAGATAAGATAATATTTATTTTCAAAAGACTGTCACATAGAGCCGAATTCGCTTTATATGTCAGTAAAAGCTAAGAAAAAAAAATTCAAAACAGTACATTGAGTCAAACACTTAAAATTAAAAAGAAATTCAAAAAGCAAAATCATCAAAGATAAAGAGCATATCTGTAAACTTAACAATTAAATTACAGAAACATTGCAGTAAATCAAAAAAATAAAAACGGCAATAGAGGAAAAGGGGAATTTGGCAAGTCATAATCACGAATTATTATTAAGGTGTTCCAGAATAAAGGGTTTAAAACTTTTACGAAACCTTTTTGTAACAGCATGGATCGGAGAGTAAGTTGGGATGGCTAAGGGAGGCTGACCGAGGAAGTCGGAAGTCCAGGGAAATTTTTCCCCTCCCTTCTTTTAAGGTGGTAATGCCTGCAGCTTTAAGGAGGAAAGAGTATAGAATTTTGCCTTCTTTGTAAATGATCCTGAGCGAACGCTTTTGGACCGACTCGATTTTGTCACTAAGTTCATTTGAAATTTGCGAATGCCAGACGGGACATGCATATTCCAATAACGGCCTGATAAAGGATAAGTAAAGACGGAGGGAATGTATCTTAAGACAGTTAAATTTGTTTAGCAGCTTAAAAATTGATAGTGAAACATTTGCTTGTTTAACAATATTGAAACCATGTGTGTCAAACAGTTTGTGGTAACGAACTATAGAAAGGAGCGACCCGGCTAAATAATAACAAAAACTCTAAAAACTGGAATTTTGATGCGAATAGCTACATCAAAAGATTTGCATTTTAATGCTGATTTTAAATGTATAAGTTTCATCAAGTTTAGTCCTACCCGTCAAAAGTTACGAGCCTGAGAAAATTTACCTCATTTTAGAAAATAGGGGGAATCACCCGCTAAAAGTCATAGAATCTTAATGAAAATCACACCATCAGTTTCAGCGTATTAGAGAACCCTATTTGTTTGTTGTTTTTTTCCAAGGGGTGATCGTATCGACCCATTGGTCCCAGAATCTTGCAAGAGGGCTCGTTCTAACGGAAATGAAAAGTTCTAGTACCCTTTTAAAGTGACTGAAAAAATTAGAGGGCACCTAGGCCCCCTCACACGCTAATTATTTTCTCAAAGTCAACGGATAAAAATTCTGAGATAGCCATTTTATTCAGCGTAGTCGAAAAACCTTATAACTATGTCTTTGGGGACGACTTACTCCCCCACAGTCCCCGTGGGAGGGGTTATAACTTACAAATTTTGACCAGTGCCTACATATAGTAATGCTTATTGGGAAGTGTACAGACGTTTTAAGGGGGATTTTTCGATTAAGGGAGGAGTTGACAAGAGGGGGATGTGTTGGGGGAACTTTCCATAGAGGAATTTGTCATGGGGGAAGGAAATTTCCATGAAGAGAGCGCAGGATTTTTTAGCATTATTAAAAAAAAAACAATGAAAAAACAAATATGAAAAGTTTTTTCAACTGGAAGTAAGGAGCAGCATTAAAACTTAAAAAAAAACAGAAATTATTACACATATGAAGGGCTCACCTCCTCCTAATACCTCGGTCTTTACGCTAAAGTATTTTTAGTGATTTCAACTATTTATTTTACAGCTTTTGTTATTCAGGGGTTATTCTTAATGAATTGGGACAAAATTAAATCTTTATTGTAAAGAGCAAGTTACTGACGAGGGGGTGAACCCCTCATATATGTAATAAAAACATGATATTATAAAAGTTCGTTACGTAAGCTATTTTATAAGTTATGCCTATCTTTTACTAATAAAAATATTCGTAAAAAATTAAAAGTTCTAGTTGTTTCAAGTAACCATAAATTGCAGGGCAACTAGGCTTCCTCCACCGTTCCTTTTTTTTAAATCATTCGATCAAAACTTATTTTTTAGCTGAAAGTAAGGAGCGACATTAAAACTTAAAACGAACAGAAATTACTTCGTATATGAAAGAGGCTGCTTCCTCAGCAACGCCCCGCTCTTTACGCTAAAGTTGTTTACTTTTTCAAAAAGCAGAGTTAAGAGAAAGAGTCAAACTTTAGCGTAAAGACCGGGGTGTTGATGAGGAAGCAACCCCTTTCATATACGAAGTAATTTCTGTTCGTTTTATGTTTTAATGTCGCTCCTTACTTTCAGCTAAATAAACTTGTTTTTTTTTAGTTAATCCCACTTAAGATCATTAGAAATTGTGACACTAATAAGCTTGACATGTTTCACTAGTATTTCGCATAGGATCGGGTCGCAAAAAGCAGGAGTAGATTTCAAGAAGTTGATCGTCATTATCTGTGACTTAGTGGGATTTACTTTCATATTTATATTCTTAGATTCACCCTACCATTGGGTTAGGATTTCAACGGGATCACTTTTAATATTCATATGATATACTTCAAGGATCGACAAGTCATCCACATATTTCCATCTTTTGGGGAATTCCTTGCCAATTTCGTTAATCATGACAAGAAATAATAGTGGTCCCAATAAAGTTCCTTGTGGTATTCCACAGTACCTAGGGAGGGGGTTAGAGAAGGTATTTTTGTATTTTACAACTTGTGAACTATTTCAAAGGAACGATATAACAATATTTACTAAGGGTGGGTCAATTTCACAGTTATCATGCAGTAATCGAATTAGGATATTGTGGTCAACTAAGTAAAACGCTTTTTGGAAATTGACTAAAACCAGGTTTAGCCAAACATTTGGTTTCTCTAGTTCACTTAGGATTGCGTGAATCCAGTGTACAAGATAACGGGCCGTGGAAGTTTTTCTCAAATTACCAAACTATCGGATGTCAATGCGTAGTATAATTTTAATTTTAAGCCAGTCACAAAGGAACCTTTCGTAAAACTTAGAAAAAACTGGAGTGAGTGCAATATGACGCATGTTGGTTATAGTCAGACTTGAAGATTTCTTTGGGATGGGTGTTATATAACCTAGTTTCCAGCAACTTGGGAATTTACCAGATTTTGTAATTTGGTTAAAAATATCAGATAAGGTCCAGCAATTGCGACTGAAAAGGCTTTAATCAAGTCAATTGGGATATCTAATGGGCAAGAACTTGATTTTTTGAACTTTCGTATTTTATTTATAACATAAGAGGGAGAGATTTGGCGGAAAGAGGTGGAGGGAGGAATAGTTTGACCTGAGCCAGTGAAAAGGGGGGGGGGGCTTTGTACGATGGACGCAAGATTCAGGTTGGAATCGTTGGCTATGTTGTAAGGGGGCTAAGGGAGATGAAAATTGACTTCAACAGGGTTTTTTTCCACAAATCTCTTTAATTTTCCTGTACCATTGTTTGGGCTTGTTAGAGTACAGATCCTTGACCTTACTATTGTAATACTAAGAAGCTGCCTTTCTTAATTTTCTCTTCAGAAACTTTCTTAGGTCATTAGCCTGTGTGATATGTCTTTGCTTGAACAAATTAATTTGGTCTGTCTGTCTGTCTGTTTGTCTGTCTGTCTGTCTGTCTGGTCCATCTGGTCTGTCTGTCAATCTGTCTGTCTGTCCGGTCTGTCTATCTGTGTGTCTGTCGGTCTGTCTGGTCTGTTCTGTCTGTGTTTTGTGCTGGTCCGTCTGGTCTGTCTGTCAATCTGTCTGTCTGTCTGTCTGTCTTTCTGTCTGGTTTGTATGTCTAGTGTGTTTGTCTGTCTTTGTTTCTGTCCATCTGTCTGTCTGTCTGTCTGTGTGTCTGTCGATCTGTCTCTCTGTTCGTGTGTCTGTTTTTCTGGTCTGTTTGGTCTGTCTGTCCGGTTTGTCTGTCTGGTTTGTCTGTCTGGTCTTTCTGTCTTGTCTGTCTTTCCGGTCTGTTTGTCTGGTTTGTCAGTCTGATCTTTCTGTTTGGTCTGTCTGTCTGTCTGTCTCTCTGTCTGTCGCCTGTCTGGTCTGTTTTGTCTATCTGTCATGTCTATCTGTCTGGTCTGTCTGTCTGTCTGTATGTCTGTCTGATTTGTCTCTCTGTCTTTCTGGTCTGTCTGTCTGTCTGTTTTTCTGTCCGCCTGTCTGGTCTGTCTGTCTGTCTGTCTGGTCAGTTTTGTCTGTCTGGTACGGTCTGTCTGGTCTGTCTGTCTGGTCTGTCTGTCTGGTCTGTTTTCTGTCTGTCTGTATGTCTGTCTTTCCTCTCTGTCTGGCCTGTCTGTCTTTCTGTCTGTTTGGTCTGTTTGTCTGGTCTGTCTGGTCTGTCTGTCTTTCTGTCCGTCTTTCTGTCTGTCTGTCTGGTTTGTATGTCTGGTCTGTATGTCTTCTGTCTTTTTTGTCAGTCTGTCCTTCTGTTTGTCTGCCTCTCTGTCTGTCTCTCTGTCTGGATTGCCTGTCTGTCTCTCTGTTCGTCTGTCTGTTTGTCTGGTCTGTTTAGTCTGTCCGTCCGGTCTGTCTGTCTGGTCTGTCTGTCAGTCTTTCTGTTTGTCTCTCTGTCTTTCTGTCTGTCTTTGTGGTCTGTTTGGTCTATCTGTCTGGTCTGTCTAGTCTGTTTGTCTGTCTTATCTGGCTGTCTTTCTTTCTGGTCTGTCTGTCTCTCTGTCTGATCTGTCTTTCTGTCTAGTCTGTCTGTCTTGTCTGTCTGTCTGTCTGTCTATCTGGACTGTTTTGTCTGGCTGGTCCGTTCTGTCTGGTCCGTTCTGTCTGGTCCGGTCTGTTTGGTCTCTCTGTCTGTTCTGTCTGTCTGGTCTGTCTTTCTGTCTGTCTGTCTGTCCTTACTGACTGGTCTGTCTGTCTTTCTGTCAAACTGTTCGTCTGGTCTGTCTGTCTTTCTGTCTATCTGTGTGTCTGTGTGTCTGTCTGTCTGGTCTGTCTCTCTATCGGTCTGTCTTGTCTGTCTTGTCTGAGTGGTGTGCTGGTCCGTGTGGTATGTCTGTCATTCTGTCTGTCTGTCCAGTCTGTCTGTCTGTCTGTCTGTTTGTCTTTCTGTCTGGTTTGTATGTCTGGTGTGTCTGTCTCTCTGTCTTTCTGTACATCTGTCTGTAAGTCTGTCTTTCTGTCTGTCTGTCTGTCTGTCTGTGTGTCTGTCTCTCTGTCTGTCTCTTTGTTCGTCTGCCTGTTTGTCTGGTCTATTTGGTCTGTCTCTCCGGTCTTTCTCTCTGGTTTATCTATCTTGTGTTTCTGTCTCGTCTGTCTGTTTCTCTGTCCGTCTGTCTGTCTGGTCTGTTTTGTCTGTCTGGTACGGTCTCTCTGGTCTGTCTGTCTGTCTCTCAGGTCTATCTGTCTTGTCTGTCTGTCTGTCTGTCTGGTCTGTTTTGTCTGTCTGGTCCGGTCTGTCTGGTCTGTCTGCGTGTCTGTATTTCTGTCCGTCTGTCTTTCTGTCTGGTTTTTATGTTAGTGTGTCTGTATATATGTTTGTTTGTCTCTCTGTTCGTCTGTCTGTTCGTCTGGTCTGTTTGGTCTGCCTGTCTTGTTTGTCTGTCTTGTTTGTCTGTCTGGTTTGTATGTCTCGTCTGTTTTGTCTGTCTGGTCCGGTCTGTCTGGTCTGTGTGGTCTGGTCTGTCTCTCTGGTCTTTCTGTCTGTCTGTCTGTCTGTCTGTCCTTTCTGACTGGTCTGTCTGTTTTTCTGTCTAACTGTTTGTCTGGTCTGTCTGCCTTTCTGTCTGTCTGTGTGTCTTTCTGTCTGGTCTGTCTGTCTCTCTGTCCGTCTGTCTGTCTGGTCTGTTTTGTCTGTCTGGTTCGGTCTGTCTGGTATGTCTGCCTGTCTGTATTTCTGTCCGTCTGTCTTTCTGTCTGGTTTGTATGTCTGTATGTCTGTCTGTCTGTTTGTTTGTCTTTCTGTTCGTCTGTCTGTTCGTCTGGTCTGTTTGGTCTGTCTGTCTTGTTTGTCTGTCTTGTTTGTCTGTCTCGTCTGTTTTGTCTGTCTGGTCCAGTCTCTCTGGTCTGTCTGTCTATCAAGTCTGTCTGGTCTGTATGTCTGGTTTGTCTTTCTGTCTGTCTGTCCGTCTATCTGTCTGTCATGTCTGTCTGGTCTTTCTGTCCTTCTGTTTGGTCTTTTTGTCTGGCTTGTCCGTCTATCTGTATGTCTGTCTTTCTGTCCGTCCGTCTGTCTGTCTGTCTGGTGTGTATGTCTGGTCTGTATGTCTGTCTGTCTGATCCGTCTATCTGTCTGTCAGTCTGTCTGTCTGGTCTGTTTTGTCTGTATGGTCCAGTCTGTCTTGTCTGTTTGTCTGTCTGTCTGTCTTTCTGTCTGTCCTGTATGTCAGGTCTGTCTGTTTTTCTGTCTGTCTGTTTTTCTGGTTTATCTGTCTGTCTGTCTTTCTGTCCGTCTGTCTGTCTGTCTGTCTTTTTTGTATATTTGGACGGTCTGTCTGTGTGTCTGTCTGTCTGGTCTGTCTGGTCTGTTTAGTCTGTCTGTCTGTCTGTCTGTCTGTCATGTCTGTCTGTGTGTTTGTCTGTCTTTCTGTCTGTCTGTCTATCTCTCTGTTCGTCACTCTGTTTGGTTTGTATTTCCGGTCTGTCTATCTGGTTTGTTTGTCTGGTCTTTTTGTCTGGTCTGTCTGTCTTTCTGTCTCTCGGTTCGTCTGTTTTGTTAATCAGACCAGACCAGACAGACTAGACGGACAGACAGAAAAGACAGACCAGCAAGACCACAAAGACAGACAGAAAGACAGACAGATAGACCGACAGACAGACTAGAAAGACACACTGGCCAGACAGACCGTGCAGACAGACCAAACAGACGAGACAAACAGACAGACGAACAGAGAGACAGACAGACAGACACTTAAACAGACAGACAGACAAGACAGACAGACAGACAGACATACCAGACAGACCATACAGAACACACCACACAGACAAGACAGGCCAGACAAACAGACAGATGAACCAGACAGACAGACATATTGACAGACGGACCAGACAGACAGACAGAAAAACAACCTGACAGACATACATACCAAACAGACCAGAGAAACCAGACAGACAGACAGACGGGAAAAGAAAGACAGCCAGACAGACCTGACAAACAGACAGACAGAAAGACAGACAGATCAGACATACAGGACAGACAGAAGGACAGACACCCACACAGACAGACAGGTAGAAAGACAGACCAGACAGACAGACAGACTAGTCAGACCGGAAAGACAGAAAAACAGACTAACCAGACCGGACCAGACAGACAAAACAGACCAGACAGACATACTGACAGACAGATAAACAAGCAGACAGAAAAACAGACAATAAAGACAGATTAGAGAGACAGACGAGACAGACAGACAGACAAGACAGACAAACCAGACAGACAGACCAGACGGATAGAACAAACAGACAGACGAACAGAGAGACAAACAGACAGACAGACAGAAACACAGACAGACCAGACAGAGAGACAGACAGACAGACTGACTAGAGAGACAGACAGATTGAAAGACAGACAGACAGACCAGACAGACCGACAGAAAAACAGACAGACCATACACACAAACGAGAAAGAAAGACAGACAGACTGACGGACAGAAAGACAGACAGACAGACAAACGGACAGACAGACGAGAGAGACCACAAAGACATAAAGAAAGACAGACAGACTAGACAGACAAACCAGACAGACAGACCAGACGGATAGAACAAACAGACAGACGAACAGAGAGACACACAGACAGACAGACAGAAACACAGACAGACCAGACAGAGAGACAGACAGACAGACTGACTAGAGAGACAGACAGATTGAAAGACAGACAGACAGACCAGACAGACCGACAGAAAAACAGACAGACCATACACACAAACGAGAAAGAAAGACAGACAGACTGACGGACAGAAAGACAGACAGACAGACAAACGGACAGACAGACGAGAGAGACCACAAAGACAAACAGAAAGACAGACAGACCAGAAATACAGGAGAGACAGAAAAACAGACATATATACAGACAGACAGACAGACCAGTCAGACCTGACAGACAGACAAACAGACTAGACAGACCGGACCATACAGACAAAACAGACCAGACAAAAAGACTGACAGACAGACAGACAGATAGATAGACAAGAAAGACAGAAGACAGATCAGACAGACAGAACAGACAAAAAGAGCAGACAGACAGACATACAGATCAGACACACAGACCAGAAGAACAGACAGACAATATTTACTAAGAGTGGGTCAATTTCAAAGTTATCATGCAGTAAACAAATTAGGATAGTGTGGTCAACTAAGTAAAACGCTTTTTGGAAATTGACTAGAACCAGGTTTAGCCAAACATTTGGTTTCTCTAGTTCACTTAGGATTGTGTGAATCAAGTGTACAAGATAATGGGCGGTGGAAGTTTTTCTTAAATTACTTTCGAATTTCAATGTTTGGTATAATTTTAATTTTAAGCCAATCACAAAGGAACCCTATGTAAAGATTAGAAAAAACTGGAGTGAATTTAATAGGACGCTTGTTGGTTATAGTCAGACTTGAAGATTTCTTTGGGATGGGTTTTATAAAACCTAGTTTCCAGCAACTTGGGAATTTACCAGATTTTGTAATTTGGCTAAAAATATCAGATAAGGTCCAGCAATTGCGGCTGAAAAGGCTTTAATCAAGTCAATTGGGATGTCTAATGGGCAAGTACTTGATTTTTTGAACTTTCGGATTTTATTTATAACATAAGAGAGAGAAATTTGGGGGAAAGAGGTGGAGGGAGGAATAGTTTGACCTGAGCCAGTGAAAGGGGGGGGGGACTTTATACGAAGGACGCAAGATGCAGGTTTGAATCGTTGGCTATGTTGTAAGGGGGCTAAGGGAGATGAAAATTGACTTCAACAGGGTTTTTTCCGCAAATCTCGTTAATTTTCCTGTACCATTGTTTGGACTTGTTAGAATACAGATCCTTGACCTTACTATTGTAATACTAAGAAACTGCCTTTCTTAATTTTCTCTTCAGAAACTTTCTTTTTTTAGGTCATTAGCCTGTGTGATATGTCCTTGCTTGAACAAATTGATTTGGTCTATTTGTCTGTCTGTTTGTCTGTCTGTCTGGTCTGTCTGTCTTTCTGTCTAAATGTATGTCTGGTCAGTCTGTCTTTCGGTCTGTCTGTGTGTCTGTGTGTCTGTCTGTCTTGTCTGTCTTTCTGTTGGTATGTCTTGTCTATCTTGTCTTTGTGGTGTGCTAGTTCGTCTGGTATGTCTGTCATTCTGTCTGTCTGTTCGGTCTGTCTGTCTGTCTTTCTGTCTGGTGTGTCTGTCTCTCTGTCTTTCTGTCTGTCTGTCTGCGTGTCTGTCTCTCTGTCCGTCTGTCTGTCTGGTCTGTTTTGTCTGTCTGGTCCGGTCTGTCTGGTCTGTCTGTATGTCTCTCAGGTCTATCTGTCTTGTCTGTCTGTCTGTCTGATCTGTCTGTCTGTTTTTATGGTCTTTCTGTCTGTCTGTTTGTCTGTCTGTCTGGTCTATCTGTCTGGTGTGTCTGTCTGTCTGTCTGTCTGTCTGGTCTGTTTTGTCTGTCTGTTCGTCTGTCTCTTCGTCTTGGTCTGTTTGGTCTGTCTGTCTGGTTTGTCGGTCTCATCTGTTTTGTCTGTCTGGTCCGGTCTGTCTGGTCTTTCTGGTCGGTCTATCTGTCTGGTTTGTCTGGTCTGTATGTCTCGTTTTTCTTTCTGTCTGTCTGCATGTCTGTCCGTCTTTCTGTCTCTCCTTTCTGTCTGGTTTCTCCGTCTTTCAGCCCTTCTGTTTGGTCTGTTTGTCTGGCTTGTCCGTCTGTCTGTATGTCTGTCTTTCTGTCCGTCTGTCTGTCTGGTTTGTGTGTCTTGTCTGTATGTCTGTCTGTCTGATCTTTCTATCTGTCTGTCAGTCCTTCTGTCTGGTCTGTTTTGTCTGTCTAGTCCAGTCTGTCTGGTCTGTCTTTCTGTCTGTCTGTCTGTCTGTCTTTCTGTCTGTCCTGTATGTCTGGTTTTTCTGTTTTTCTGGTCTATCTGTCTCTCTGTCTTTCTGTCCGTCTGTCTGTCTGTCTTGTTTGTAAATCTGGTCTGTCTGTCTGTCTGTCTGTCTGTCTGGTCTCTTTGGTCTGTTTGGTCTGTCTGTCTGTCTGTGTGTGTGTTTGTCTGTCTGTCTGTCTGTCTCTCTCTCTCTGTGTTCGTCTCTCTGTTTGGTTTGTCTTTCCGGTCTGACTATTTGTTTTGTCTGTCTGGTCTTTTTATCTGGTCTATCTGTCTTTTTGTCCCTCTGTTCGTCTGTTTTGTTAGTCAGACCAGACCAGACAGACCATACCGAGAGACAGAAAAGACAGACCAACAAGACCACAAAGACAGAAAGACAGACAGGCAGTTAGACCGACAGACAGACCAGACAAACAAACCGGACAGACAGACTGGGCAGACAGACCAAACAGACGAGAAAACAGACAGACGAATAGAGAGACAGATAGACAGACACACAAACAGACAGACCAGACAGACCATCAGACCACACCACACAGACAAGACAGGCCAGACAGACAGACTGACAGACCGGACAGACAGACATATTGACAGACAGACAGACGGAAAAAGAAAGACAGCCAGACAGACCAGACAAAGAGACAGACAGAAAGACAGACAGACCAGACATACAGGAAAAACAGAAGGACAGACACCCATACAGACAGACAGACAGAAAGACAGACCAGACAGACACACTGGACAGACAGGCCGTGCAGATAGACCAAATAGACGAGACAAACAGACAGACGAACAGAGAGACAGACAGACAGACAGTCAGACACACAAACAGACAGACAGACAGACAGACCATACAGACCACACCACACAGACAAGACGGGCCAGACAGACAGACTGACAGACCGGACAGACGGACATATTGACAGACAGACCAGACGGACCAGACAGACAAACAACCTGACAGACAGACAGACAGACATACCGACCAAACAGACCAGACATACAGACAGACAGACAGACGGAAAAAGAAAGACATCCAGACAGACCAGACAAATAGACAGACAGAAAGACAGACAGACCAGACATACAGGACAGACAGAAGGACAGACACCCATACAGGCAGACAGACAGACTAGTAAGAGCATATAGACAGAAAAACAGACAAACCAGACTGGACCAGACAGACAAAACAGACCAGACAGACAGACTGACAGACAGATAGACAAGCAGACAGAATAAGAGACAATAAAGGCAGAAAGACAGATCAGACAGACAGACAGACCAGACAGACAGACAGAATGACATACAAACAGACAGACAGACCAGACATACAAACCAGACAGACATACGGGCAGAAATACAGACATACAGACAGACCAGACAAAAAGAATAAACAGACTAGACAGACACACAGACCAGGAAGAGCAGACAGACAGACAGAAAAGACAGACCGTCCAGACCACAAAGACAGACAGAAAGACAGAAAGACTAGACAGACAAATCAGATAGAATAGAACAAACAGACAGACGAACAGAGAGACACACAGACAGACAGACAGAAACACAGACAGACAGACAGACAAGACAGACAGACTGGAGAGACAGACAGATTGACAGATAGACAGACAGACTAGACGGACAGACAGACAGACAAACAGACAGACCAAACATACAAACGAGAAATATAGACAGACAGACAGACGGGCAGACAGACCAGAGAGACCAGAAAGACAGACAGACCAGAGAGACCAAAAAGACAGACAGACAGACAAGACAAACAGACTGACAGAGGGAAAGACAGACAGACCAGAAATACAGGACAGACAGAAAAACAGACATACATACAAACAGACAGACAGACCAGTCAGACCAGACAGACAGACAAACAGACCAGACAGACCGGACCAGACAGACAAAACAGACCAGACAGAAAGACTGAAAGACAGACAAACAATCAGACAGACAGACAGACAAGAAAGACAGAAGACAGATCAGACAGACAGACCAGACAAACAGACATAAGATCAGACAGACAGATATACAGATCAGACATACAGACCAGACAAACAGACAGACAGACAGACCAGAAAAACCTGACAAACATACCAAACAGACAGACAGAAAGACAGACAGACTAGACAGATCGTCAGACATACAGACAGACAGAAAGACAGACCAGATAGACAGACCAGACAGACAGACCCGACAGACTGGACCAGACGGACAAAACACACCAGACAGACAGACAGACAGACAGACAGACAGACCAGACACACAGACGAGACAGACGGACAGACAGAAGAACAGAGAGACAGACAGAGAGACATACAGATGGACATAAGACAACCAGACAACAGACCTGCGAACAGACAGACAGAAAGACAGACAGACCAGACGTACAGGACAGACAGAAAGACAGACAGACAAACAGACAGACAGACAGAAAGAGAGACCAGACAGACTAGACAGACAGAGAGACAGACAGGCCAGTCAGAAAAGACAGATAGACAAATAGACTAGACAGACCGGACCAGACAGACAAAACAGACCAGACAGACAGACTGACAGACAGACAAACAGACATAAAGATCAGACAGACAGACATTTAGAAACCCAAGACAGACATTTAAATATACAAACCAGACAGACAGACGGATAGAAAGACAAAAAAACGAGACAGAAAAGACAAACAGACTAAACAGACAGACAGAAACACAGACAGACCAAACAGACAGGACAGACAGACATACAGACAGACGGACAAAAAAACAGACCATACACACAGACCAGACAGACAGACAGAGCAGACAGACAGACAGACCGAACAGATCAGACAGACGGGCAGATAAAAAGACAGACAGACAGACAAACAGACAGACAGACAGGCCAAAAAGACGGACATACTGACAGACAAGACAGACAGACAGACAGACGGAAAGAAAGAAAGACAGACAGACAGACCAGACAAACAGACAGACAGACCAGACATACAGGATAGACAGAAGGACAGACAGACATACAGACAGACAGACAGAAAGACAAACGAGACAGACAGACAGACAAGACAGACAGAAAGACAGACAAACCGGACAGACAGACAGACAGACCAGACAGACAGACAGACATACAGACACACAAACAGACCATACAGACCACACCACACAGACAAGACAGGCCAGACAGACAGACCGGCCAGACAGACATATTGACAGACAGACCAGACGGACCAGACAGACAGATAGACAGACAAAAGATATAGTCTCTAGAGTCTCTAGTCCAGAGAACACATACAGTCTCTGTCTATTATTGGGGGTGATAAGAGTTCCCTGTTATCGAATGCACTGGAAAGCAGCAAACAGATACCCACAAATTGCCGACAAGATGGGCCGACAAAGATTTGATAAAATCAAACGTTTTCTTCACTTCAACGACAACAGTAAAGCTAATAAACCTGGAGAACAAGTATTTGACAAGCTATACAAAATTCGACGCGTCCTGGGTCATATCCGTTCCAAGTTTCTTGAGATCAATCCCGATGAACACCGTTCAATTGCCGAGCAAATGATTCCTTTCACGGGGCGAAGCAACTTAAGACAATATCTGCCGAAAAAGCCGACGAAGTGGGAAATAAAAGTCTTCGCAAGAGCTTGTGTGTCAGGTTTTGTACATGATTTTGAAGTTTATCAAGGGAAGGGCACTCTTGTTGAAGATGTCATAGAGCCATATCTTGGAGTCAGAGGCAAAATAGTCTTATGTCTGATAAGTACCTTGTCAGAGAAAATGAATTACAACATTTATTTTGAAAAATGGTTTTCAAGCTTGAAACTAACGAGTTTGCTCAAAATCAAAGGATTCCCTTGTATTGGTACGTTGAATAAATCACGACTGAAGGGCAGCCCACTCCTCACAGATGGTGAAATGAAGAAACGAGAGAGAGGAACTTTAGATTACAGGGCTGATACTCATTCCGGCGTTATTGTAGTGAAATGGTTAGATAACAATACGGTTTGCTTGGCTTCGACGTATGCAGGAATAACACCACAGGATGTGTGCAGACGCTGGAACGTCAAGGATAAATCCATCCTTATAAATCCATCCGAACGTCAAGGATTGAAGTTTCAATGCCAGTCCCTGTTTATGATTACAACCGTCATATGGGTAGCACAGATTTAGCGGACATGCTGGTGGAGATGTGCCGAACTCATCTTCGGACACGAAAATGGTGTATGAGAACCTTCTAGTGGCTTATTGACACAGCAGTATGCAATAGCTGGCTTCTTTTCAGGTCATACATCAAAGCGCTGACTTTAAGGAGAGACGAACCGATGATCTTGAGAACCTTCAGGTCTGAAGTTGCTGCAGGGTTGTATGCCTCGGCGCGTGTGATGCCCAACTTAAACGTGGTAGACCATCCGCAGATGTCGAAGCAAGTCCCAGCCCCATTCGAAGTCGCAACCGAATCCAATTGGCAATATCTGCTCAAGCTGATGGACTTGATCACTGGCCAAAAAAGACTGACAAGCAGACCCGCTGCAAAGAGTGCAAATAAGGATATACCACCTTTGAATGCAAAGTATGTGACCTTCCACTGTGCCTTACTCCCAAAAGCAATTGTTTTAAAGCCTTTCACACCAAGTGAAATTGCCCCTTTTTTATATATTTGAGAGACTAATGTTGTATTTTCACAACTTGAAAATTGGCAAGTTTGAATAAATCATGCTAACAAAATTTTTTTGTCAATTGTCTGACCTAGAGATCATATGGGAAGCGTTGAAGATTTTTCCTGGTATTTGTTCTTATAGTGGCCTGTCAGGGGTTAATTCCCGTAGGAATTACAATAATTATAGTTGCAGCAGTAAAATATGCTCGAGTGTCCACATCCATTCCCACAGTAAATATATGATGGGCCCAAACAACAAAACCAAGAATACCAATAGCAAGTATAGCATAGATCATACCTAATGTACCAAACGCTTCCTTCTTACCTCTTTCTTGACTAATAATATGGGATACTATTCCGAATCCAGGTAAAATTAAAATATATACTTCAGGATGCCCAAAAAATCAAAATAAATGTTGATAAAGGATTGGGTCTCCACCACCTGCGGGATCAAAGAAAGAAGTATTTAAGTTACGATCAGTTAATAATATAGTAATAGCCCCGCTAGGATTAGAAGTAACAGGAGGAGAAGAACGGCCGTAATTCCCACTGCCTAAATAAAAAGAGTTATACGATCAATAGATATTGATTGAGGCCATATATTAATGATAGTAGTGATAAAATTCATATCTCCTAAGATGGAAGAAACTGCAGCTAAATGAAGTGAAAAAATAGCTAAATCTAAAGAAGGTCTGGCATGAGCAATGGCCGAGGAAAGAGGGGGATATACTGTTCATCCAGTTCCTGCACCTCTTTCTACCATAGATCTGGCTAAGAGAAGAGTTACGGATGGTGGAAGTATCCAAAATCTTAGATTATTTAATCGGGGAAATGCTATATCCGGGGCCCCTAATATAATGGGTACCAGTCAGTTACCAAATCCCCCAATCAAGATTGGTATAAACATGAAAAAAATTATAATAAATGCATGAGCTGTGACAATGACATTATATACTTGTTCGTCAACAATCAGGGAACCTGGTTGACCTAATCCTACTCGAATAAGTATTCTTAAAGAAGTCCCAACTATACCCGCTCAAGCCCCAAAAATAAAGTATAAAGTTCCAATATCCTTGTGATTTTTAGAATGAAATCAACGTTGCATAAGTGAAGTGGCCGATTATAGGTGCTAAATTGTAAATTTAGTTAAGGATTATTCCCTTTACTATGTTCAATTTATGGCTCAGTAGTATAAAAAAAAATTTATAAGATTGCAAATCTTGAGTTGTTTCTAACCTGGGCCTAACTAATTAAAAATTATTTTCATTGCAAGTGGGATAACCTGTATATAAGTGTTTTGTGCATGTAAGATTTTGATTCTTGAAGAGAAATTTACATTTCATATATAATAAGTAAAGATGAGGTGCCTGATAAAAAGGATTACGTTGATACTGTAATTATGTAGATAATACCCACATCTATGTTAAGCGTAAATTAGTAAAGCTTAAGAACTTCTTATTTCCAGCTTTGAAGGCTGGCAGTTTAATTAACTTAAAGTTTTATAAAAAGAATAGAGGAAGAAAAATATTAAACCCTATCGATAGAATACCCAGGATCTCTATTTGCTTAGACTTTACCTCTGAGGGGAACAAAAAAGATCTTATAGCAATTTTAAAATGGAAATATACTGAGAGACATGAAGATATAACAAGGGCTAATACAAGGATAGGAGGTAGAATATTTATTTCCAGAGATATTCACTTAATAAAAATCTCAAGAAGGGAGGTAGTCCGGCTAACGAGAGAAGATTGAATGAAATCAAAGCTTTATAAATTAATCTGGCATTATTATTCATTTGGGCGAGGGAGTATTTCCCCTTTTGTTGCAGTAAAATTACTGCAAAATATAGGATAACCAAATAAGTTATATAATAAATTAATATTAGGAAAAATCTACTTATATTAACTATTAACCAGGATAAATGTCTAACAGAGGAAAACGCTATAATCAGCCGAAGGTTGGATTGGTTCATTCCCCCTAACCCGCCAATCAATGCTCTAAAAAAATAAAAAAAAAGAATTTGTAAAATGTATTATAACCAGTCCGAGTAGAGGTCCAATTTTCTGAAAAGTTATTAAAAGAGATAAGACCCTTCAAGACATAGACTTAGAAATACTTACTAGTCATATATGGAACGGGGCCGCACCGATCTTAATTAGTAAGGCAAAAGGAATTAAGAATGAAAATGATTGATTCAGAATACTCGCTAAAAAGATGACTGAGGCTACTGATTGGATTAGAAAATATTTTAATCTACTTTCCTTTCTTTCTTCAATTATAATAGGGATAAAGCTTAAGGAATTTATTTCCATTCTAAGCCACAAACCTAATCAGGAATGAGAGGACACTATAAAAATATAAGAAAAAAATAGGCATAACCACTTAATCATTCAAAGAGAGATTGCTCTATCATTGGGGTATGAGCCCAGTAGCTTATTTTAGCTTACTCTTTAACACCTGCATGGGAGAAGAACCCCCCCCCCCCACCCGAGGTTACGCTTCAGAATGAAGCGTAACGGGGGAGGGAGTTCTTCTCCTAGGTTAACCGTAATAAAATAACTCTATTCTATTTTAATAATAGACAATATCTGACTTACACTAAATATTCATTTTTTTCTCCAATTATTGAACATTTTCACATCTATACACGATTAAGGTAAATAGACTTTCCATATCCTTTTTTTTCTAAAATAAAACAAAATCATCCAATTCTCATCTTTCGGAGAGAGATTAGGGGTGACTAATCCTATAAGGAGGTGACTTAGTCGAAGGAGGAAGTAGTCTAAGTTACCTCCTATAAGGAGGTGACTTAGACTTCAGTAATCAAATTCAGTAATCAATTACTGATTACTGAATTATAAGGAGGTCTCTTACTAGTCTGTCTGTCTGCCTGTATGGGTGTCTGTCCTTCTGTCTGTCCTGTATGTCTGGTCTGTCTGTCTTTCTGTCTGTCTATTTGTCTGGTCTGTCTGGATGTCTTTCTTTTTCCGTCTGTCTGTCTGTCTGTATGTCTTGTCTGTTTGGTCGGTATGTCTGTCTGTCTGTCTGTCAGGTTGTTTGTCTGTCTGGTCCGTCTAGTCTGTCTGTCAATATGTCCGTCTGTCCGGTCTGTCAGTCTGTCTGTCTGGCCCGTCTTGTCTGTGTGGTGTGGTCTGTATGGTCTGTCTGTCTGTCTGTCTGTTTGTGTGTCTGACTGTCTGTGTGTCTGACTGTCTGTCTGTCTGTCTCTCTGTTCGTCTGTCTGTTTGTCTCGTCTGTTTGGTCTATCTGCACGGCCTGTCTGTCCAGTGTGTCTGTCTGGTCTGTCTTTCTGTCTGTCTGTCTGTATGGGTGTCTGTCCTTCTGTTTTTCCTGTATGTCTGGTCTGTCTGTCTTTCTGTCTGTCTCTTTGTCTGGTCTGTCTGGCTGTCTTTCTTTTTCCGTCTGGTCTGTCTGTCAATATGTCTGTCTGTCCGGTCTGTCAGTCTGTCTGTCTGGCCTGTCTTGTCTGTGTGGTGTGGTCTGATGGTCTGTCTGGTCTGTCTGTTTGTGTGTCTGTCTATCTGTCTCTCTATTCGTCTGTCTGTTTGTCTCGTCTGTTTGGTATGTCTGCCCGGTCTGTCTGTCCAGTGTGTCTGTCTGGTCTGTCTGTCGGTCTAACTGCCTGTCTGTCTTTCTGTCTTTGTGGTCTTGTTGGTCTGTCTTTTCTGTCTGTCCGTCTGGTCGGTCTGGTCTGGTCTGACTAACAAAACAGACGAACAGAGGGACAAAAAGACAGATAGACCAGATAAAAAGACCAGACAGACAAAACAAATAGTCAGACCGGAAAGACAAACCAAACAGAGAGACGAACACAGAGAGACAGAGACAGACAGACAGACAGACAAACACACACACAGACAGACAGACAGACCAAACAGACCAAAGAGACCAGACAGACAGACAGACAGATCAGATTTACAAACAAGACAGACAGACAGACGGACAGAAAGACAGAGAGACAGATAGACCAGAAAAACAGAAAAACCAGACATACAGGACAGACAGAAAGACAGACAGACAGACAGACAGAAAGACAGACCAGACAGACTGGACTAGACAGACAAAACAGACCAGACAGAAGGACTGACAGACAGATAGAAAGATCAGACAGACAGACATACAGACAAGACACACAAACCAGACAGACAGACGGACAGAAAGACAGACATACAGACAGACGGACAAGCCAGACAAACAGACCAAACAGAAGGGCTGAAAGACGGAGAAACCAGACAGAAAGGAGAGACAGAAAGACGGACAGACATGCAGACAGACAGAAAGAAAAACGAGACATACAGACCAGACAAACCAGACAGATAGACCGACCAGAAAGACCAGACAGACAAAACAGATGAGACCGACAAACCAGACAGACAGACCAAACAGACCAAGACGAAGAGACAGACGAACAGACAGACAAAACAGACCAGACAGACAGACAGACAGACAGACACACCAGACAGATAGACCAGACAGACAGACAAACAGACAGACAGAAAGACCATAAAAACAGACAGACAGATCAGACAGACAGACAGACAAGACAGATAGACCTGAGAGACATACAGACAGACCAGACAGACTGGACCAGACAGACAAAACAGACCAGACAGACAGACGGACAGAGAGACAGACACGCAGACAGACAGACAGAAAGACAGAGAGACAGACACACCAGACAGAAAGACAGACAGACAGACCGAACAGACAGACAGAATGACAGACATACCAGACGAACTAGCACACAGCAAAGACAAGATAGACAAGACATACCAACAGAAAGACAGACAAGACAGACAGACACACAGACACACAGACAGACCGAAAGACAGACTGACCAGACATACATTTAGACAGAAAGACAGACAGACCAGACAGACAGACAAACAGACAGACAAATAGACCAAATCAATTCGTTCAAGCAAGGACATATCACACAGGCTAATGACCTAAAAAAAGAAAGTTTCTGAAGAGAAAATTAAGAAAGGCAGTTTCTTAGTATTACAATAGTAAGGTCAAGGATCTGTATTCTAACAAGTCCAAACAATGGTACAGGAAAATTAACAAGATTTGCGGAAAAAACCCTGTTGAAGTCAATTTTCATCTCCCTTAGCCCCCTTACAACATAGCCAACGATTCAAACCTGCATCTTGCGTCCTTCGTATAAAGTCCCCCCCCCTTTCACTGGCTCAGGTCAAACTATTCCTCCCTCCACCTCTTTCCCCCAAATTTCTCTCTCTTATGTTATAAATAAAATCCGAAAGTTCAAAAAATCAAGTACTTGCCCATTAGACATCCCAATTGACTTGATTAAAGCCTTTTCAGCCGCAATTGCTGGACCTTATCTGATATTTTTAGCCAAATTACAAAATCTGGTAAATTCCCAAGTTGCTGGAAACTAGGTTTTATAAAACCCATCCCAAAGAAATCTTCAAGTCTGACTATAACCAACAAGCGTCCTATTAAATTCACTCCAGTTTTTTCTAAGCTTTACATAGGGTTCCTTTGTGATTGGCTTAAAATTAAAATTATAACAAACATTGAAATCCGAAAGTAATTTAAGAAAAACTTCCACCGCCCATTATCTTGTACACTTGATTCACACAATCCTAAGTGAACTAGAGAAACCAAATGTTTGGCTAAACCTGGTTCTAGTCAATTTCCAAAAAGCGTTTTACTTAGTTGACCACACTATCCTAATTTGTTTACTGCATGATAACTTTGAAATTGACCCACTCTTAGTAAATATTGTCTGTCTGTTTTTCTGGTCTGTGTGTCTGATCTGTATGTCTGTCTGTCTGATCTTTTGTCTGTCTGTCTGTTCTGTCTGTCTGATCTGTCTTCTGTCTTTCTTGTCTATCTATCTGTCTGTCTGTCTGTCAGTCTTTTTGTCTGGTCTGTTTTGTCTGTATGGTCCGGTCTGTCTAGTCTGTTTGTCTGTCTGTCAGGTCTGACTGGTCTGTCTGTCTGTCTGTATATATGTCTGTTTTTCTGTCTCTCCTGTATTTCTGGTCTGTCTGTCTTTCTGTTTGTCTTTGTGGTCTCTCTCGTCTGTCTGTCCGTTTGTCTGTCTGTCTGTCTTTCTGTCCGTCAGTCTGTCTGTCTTTCTTTCTCGTTTGTGTGTTTGGTCTGTCTGTTTTTCTGTCGGTCTGTCTGGTCTGTCTGTCTGTCTTTCAATCTGTCTGTCTCTCTAGTCAGTCTGTCTGTCTGTCTCTCTGTCTGGTCTGTCTGTGTTTCTGTCTGTCTGTCTGTGTGTCTCTCTGTTCGTCTGTCTGTTTGTTCTATCCGTCTGGTCTGTCTGTCTGGTTTGTCTGTCTAGTCTGTCTGTCTTTCTTTATGTCTTTGTGGTCTGTCTTTTCTGTCTATTCTGTTTGTTTGGTCTGTCTGTTCTGTCTGTCTGTTTGTCTTTCTGCCCGTATGTCTGTCTGGTTTTTATGTCTAGTCTGTCTGTCTTTCTGTCTGTCTGTCTTGTCTGTCTGTCTGTCTCGTCTGTCTCTCTGATCTGTCTTTATTGTCTGTTTTTCTGTCTGCTTGTTTATCTGTCTGTCAGTATGTCTGTCTGGTCTGTTTTGTCTGTCTGGTCCGGTCTGGTTAGTCTGTTTTTCTGTCTTTCCGGTCTGACTAGTCTGTCTGTCTGTCTGGTCTGTCTTTCTACCTGTCTGTCTGTGTGGGTGTCTGTCCTGTATGTCTGGTCTGTCTGTCTTTCTGTCTGTCTGTTTGTCAGGTCTGTCTGGCTGTCTTTCTTTTCCCGTCTGTCTGTCTGTCTGGTTTCTCTGGTCTGTTTGGTATGTATGTCTGTCAGGTTGTTTTTCTGTCTGTCTGTCTGGTCCGTCTGTCAATATGTCTGTCTGTCTGGTTCATCTGTCTGTTTGTCTGGCCTGTCTTGTCTGTGTGGTGTGTTCTGTATGGTCTGTCTGGTATGTCTGTCTGTCTGTCTGTCTTGTCTGTCTGTCTGTTTAAGTGTCTGTCTGTCTGTCTCTCTGTTCGTCTGTCTGTTTGTCTCGTCTGTTTGGTCTGTCTGCACAGTCTGTCTGTCCAGTGTGTCTGTCTAGTCTGTCTGTCGGTCTATCTGTCTGTCTTTCTGTCTGTCTTTTTGGTCTTGCTGGTCTGTCTTTTCTGTCTGTCCGTCTAGTCTGTCTGGTCTGGTCTGATTAACAAAACAGACGAACCGAGAGACAGAAAGACAGACAGACCAGACAAAAAGACGAGACAAACAAACCAGATAGACAGACCGGAAATACAAACCAAACAGAGTGACGAACAGAGAGATAGAAAGACAGACAGAAAGACAGACAAACACACAGACAGACATGACAGACAGACAGACAGACAGACAGACTAAACAGACCAGACAGACCAGACAGACAGACAGACCGTCCAAATATACAAAAAAGACAGACAGACAGACGGACGGACAGAAAGACAGACAGACAGATAAACCAGAAAAACAGACAGACAGAAAAACAGACAGACCTGACATACAGGACAGACAGAAAGACAGACAGACAGACAAACAGACAAGACAGACTGGACCATACAGACAAAACAGACCAGACAGACAGACTGACAGACAGATAGACAGATCAGACAGACAGACATTACAGACCAGACATACAAACCAGACAGACAGACAGACGGACGGACAGAAAGACAGACATACAGATAGACGGACAAGCCAGACAAAAAGACCAAACAGAAGGACAGAAAGACCAGACAGACATGACAGACAGATAGACGGACAGACAGACAGAAAGACAAACCAGACATACAGACCAGACAGACCTGATAGACAGACAGACCAGACAGACCGGACCAGACAGACAAAACAGACGAGACAGACAAACAAGACAGACAAACAAGACAGACAGACCAAACAGACCAGACGAACAGACAGACGAACAGAAAGACAAACAAACAGACAGACAGACATACAGACATACAAACCAGACAGAAAGACAGACGGACAGAAATACAGACAGGCAGACATACCAGACAGACCGAACCAGACAGACAAAACAGACCAGACAGACAGACGGACAGAGAGACAGACAGACCAGACAGAAAGACACACAGACAGACAGAAAGGCAGACAGACCAGACAAACAGTTAGACAGAAAAACAGACAGACCAGTCAGAAAGGACAGACAGACAGACAGACAGACAGAAAGACAGACCAGAGAGACAGACCAGACAGACCGGACCAGACCAGACAGACAAAACAGACGAGACATACAAACCAGACAGACAAACAAGACAGACAAACAAGACAGGCAGACCAAACAGACCAGACGAACAGACAGACGAACAGAGAGACAAACAAACATATATACAGACACACTAACATACAAACCAGACAGAAAGACAGACGGACAGAAATACAGACACGCAGACAGACCAGACAGACCGGACCAGACAGACAAAACAGACCAGACAGACTGACAGACAGACAAGACAGATAGACCTGAGAGACAGACAAACAGACCAGAGAGACCGTACCAGACAGACAAAACAGACCAGACAGACAGACGGACAGAGAAACAGACAGACCAGACAGAAACACAAGACAGATAAACCAGAGAGAAAGACCGGAGAGACAGACCAAACAGACCAGACAAACAGGCAGACGAACAAAGAGACAGACAGAGAGACAGACACACAGACAGACAGACAGACAGACAGAAAGACAGACTTACAGACAGATGTACAGAAAGACAGAGAGACAGACACACCAGACATACAAACCAGACAGAAAGACAAACAGACAGACAGACAGACAGACTGGACAGACAGACAGAATCACAGACATACCACACGGACCAGCACACCACTCAGACAAGACAGACAAGACAGACCGATAGAGAGACAGACCAGACAGACAGACACACAGACACACAGATAGACAGAAAGACAGACAGACCAGACGAACAGTTTGACAGAAAGACAGACAGACCAGTCAGTAAGGACAGACAGACAGACAAAAAGACAGACCAGACAGACAGAACAGACAGAGAGACCAAACAGACCGGACCAGACAGAACGGACCAGCCAGACAAAACAGTCCAGATAGACAGACAGACAGACAGACAAGACAGACAGACTAGACAGAAAGACAGATCAGACAGAGAGACAGACAGACCAGAAAGAAAGACAGCCAGATAAGACAGACAAACAGACTAGACAGACCAGACAGATAGACCAAACAGACCACAAAGACAGACAGAAAGACAGAGAGACAAACAGAAAGACTGACAGACAGACCAGACAGACAGACCGGACGGACAGACTAAACAGACCAGACAAACAGACAGACGAACAGAGAGACAGACAGACAATCCAGACAGAGAGACAGACAGAGAGGCAGACAAACAGAAGGACAGACTGACAAAAAAGACAGAAGACATACAGACCAGACATACAAACCAGACAGACAGACAGAAAGACGGACAGAAAGACAGACAGACCAGACAGACCAGACAAACAGACCAAACAGACAGAAAGACAGACAGGCCAGACAGAGAGGAAAGACAGACATACAGACAGACAGAAAACAGACCAGACAGACAGACCAGACAGACAGACCAGACAGACCGTACCAGACAGACAAAACTGACCAGACAGACAGACAGACAGACCAGACAGACGGACAGAAAAACAGACAGACAGACAGACCAGAAAGACAGAGAGACAAATCAGACAGACATACAGACAGACAGACAGACCAGACAGATAGACATGACAGATAGACAAAACAGACCAGACAGGCAACAGACAGAGAGACAGACAGACAGACAGACCAAACAGAAAGATCAGACTGACAAACCAGACAAACAGACCGGAAAGACAGACAAGACAGAAAGACCAGACAGACAAACCAGACAGACAAACCGGACAGACAGACCAAACAGACCAGAAAAACAGACACACGAACAGAGAGACAGATCGACAGACACACAGACAGACAGACAGACAGATGGACAGAAACAAAGACAGACAAACACACTAGACATACAAACCAGACAGAAAGACAGACAGACAGACAGACAGATTGACAGACAGACCAGACGGACCAGCACAAAACACAGACAGAACAGACCAGACAGACCGACAGACACACAGATAGACAGACCGGACAGACAGACAGATTGACAGACAGACCAGATGGACCAGACAGACAGCAGACAGACAAACAGACAGACAGACAGACCAAATCAATTTGTTCAAGCAAAGACATATCACACAGGCTAATGACCTAAGAAAGTTTCTGAAGAGAAAATTAAGAAAGGCAGCTTCTTAGTATTACAATAGTAAGGTCAAGGATCTGTACTCTAACAAGCCCAAACAATGGTACAGGAAAATTAAAGAGATTTGCGGAAAAAAACCCTGTTGAAGTCAATTTTCATCTCCCTTAGCCCCCTTACAACATAGCCAACGATTCCAACCTGCATCTTGCGTCCATCGTACAAAGCCCCCCCCCCCTTTTCACTGGCTCAGGTCAAACTATTCCTCCCTCCACCTCTTTCCGCCAAATCTCTCCCTCTTATGTTATAAATAAAATACGAAAGTTCAAAAAATCAAGTTCTTGCCCATTAGATATCCCAATTGACTTGATTAAAGCCTTTTCAGTCGCAATTGCTGGACCTTATCTGATATTTTTAACCAAATTACAAAATCTGGTAAATTCCCAAGTTGCTGGAAACTAGGTTATATAACACCCATCCCAAAGAAATCTTCAAGTCTGACTATAACCAACATGCGTCCTATTGCACTCACTCCAGTTTTTTCTATGTTTTACGAAAGGTTCCTTTGTGACTGGCTTAAAATTAAAATTATACTACGCATTGACATCCGATAGTTTGGTAATTTGAGAAAAACTTCCACGGCCCGTTTTCTTGTACACTGGATTCACGCAATCCTAAGTGAACTAGGGAAACCAAATGTTTGGCTAAACCTGGTTTTAGTCAATTTCCAAAAAGCGTTTTACTTAGTTGACCACAATATCCTAATTCGATTACTGCATGATAACTGTGAAATTGACCCACCCTTAGTAAATATTGTTATATCGTTCCTTTGAAATAGTTCACAAGTTGTAAAATACAAAAATACCTTCTCTAACCCCCTCCCTAGGTACTGTGGAATACCACAAGGAACTTTATTGGGACCACTATTATTTCTTGTCATGATTAACGAAATTGGCAAGGAATTCCCCAAAAGATGGAAATATGTGGATGACTTGTCGATCCTTGAAGTATATCATAGGAATATTAAAAGTGATCCCGTTGAAATCCTAACCCAATGGTAGGGTGAATCTAAGAATATAAATATGAAAGTAAATCCCACTAAGTCACAGATAATGACGATCAACTTCTTGAAATCTACTCCTGCTTTTTGCGACCCGATCCTATGCGAAATACTAGTGAAACATGTCAAGCTTATTAGTGTCACAATTTCTAATGATCTTAAGTGGGATTAACTAAAAAAAAAACAAGTTTATTTAGCTGAAAGTAAGGAGCGACATTAAAACATAAAACGAACAGAAATTACTTCGTATATGAAAGGGGTTGCTTCCTTATCAACACCCCGGTCTTTACGCTAAAGTTTGACTCTTTCTCTTAACTCTACTTTTTGAAAAAGTAAACAACTTTAGCGTAAAGAGCGGGGCGTTGCTGAGGAAGCAGCCTCTTTCATATACGAAGTAATTTCTGTTCGTTTTAAGTTTTAATGTCGCTCCTTTCTTTCAGCTAAAAAATAAGTTTTGATCGAATGATTTAAAAAAAAGGAACGGTGGAGGAAGCCTAGTTGCCCTGCGATTTATGGTTACTTGAGACAACTAGAACTTTTAATTTTTTACGAATATTTTTATTAGTAAAAGATAGGCATAACTTATAAAATAGCTTACGTAACGAACTTTTATAATATCATGTTTTTATTACATATATGAGGGGTTCACCCCCTCGTCAGTACCTTGCTCTTTACAATAAAGATTTAATTTTGTCCCAATTCATTAAGAATAACCCCTGAATAACAAAAGCTGTAAAATAAATAGTTGAAATCACTAAAAATACTTTAGCGTAAAGACCGAGGTATTAAAAGGAGGTGAGCCCTTCATATGTCTAATAATTTCTGTTTTTTTTAAGTTTTAATGCTGCTCCTTAATTCCAGTTGAAAAAACTTTTCATATTTGTTTTTTCATTGTTTTTTTTTTAATAATGCTAAAAAATCCTGCGCTCTCTTCATGGAAATTTCCTTCCCCCATGACAAATTCCTCTATGGAAAGTTCCCCCAACACATCCCCCTCTTGTCAACTCCTCCCTCAATCGGAAAATCCCCCTGAAAACGTCTGTACACTTCCCAATAAGCATTACTATATGTAGGCACTGGTCAAAATTTGTAAGTTATAACCCCTCCCACGGGGACTGTGGGGGAGTAAGTCGTCCCCAAAGACATAGTTATAAGGTTTTTCGACTACGCTGAATAAAATGGCTATCTCAGAATTTTTATCCGTTGACTTTGAGAAAATAATTAGCGTGTGAGGGGGCCTAGGTGCCCTCTAATTTTTTCAGTCACTTTAAAAGGGTACTAGAACTTTTCATTTCCGTTAGAACGAGCCCTCTTGCAAGATTCTGGGACCAATGGGTCGATACGATCACCCCTTGGAAAAAAACAACAAACAAATAGGGTTCTCTAATACGCTGAAACTGATGGTGTGATTTTCATTAAGATTCTATGACTTTTAGCGGGTGATTCCCCCTATTTTCTAAAATGAGGTAAATTTTCTCAGGCTCGTAACTTTTGACGGGTAGGACTAAACTTGATGAAACTTATACATTTAAAATCAGCATCAATATTGTTAAACAAGCAAATGTTTCACTATCAATTTTTAAGCTGCTAAACAAATTTAACTGTCTTAAGATACATTCCCTCCGTCTTTACTTATCCTTTATCAGGCCGTTATTGGAATATGCATGTCCCGTCTGGCATTCGCAAATTTCAAATGAACTTAGTGACAAAATCGAGTCGGTCCAAAAGCGTTCGCTCAGGATCATTTACAAAGAAGGCAAAATTCTATACTCTTTCCTCCTTAAAGCTGCAGGCATTACCACCTTAAAAGAAAGGAGGGGAAAAATTTCCCTGGACTTCTGACTTCCTCGGTCAGCCTCCCTTAGCCATCCCAACTTACTCTCCGATCCATGCTGTTACAAAAAGGTTTCGTAAAAGTTTTAAACCCTTTATTCTGGAACACCTTAATAATAATTCGTGATTATGACTTGCCAAATTCCCCTTTTCCTCTATTGCCGTTTTTATTTTTTTGATTTACTGCAATGTTTCTGTAATTTAATTGTTAAGTTTACAGATATGCTCTTTATCTTTGATGATTTTGCTTTTTGAAATTCTTTTTAATTTTAAGTGTTTGACTCAATGTACTGTTTTGAATTTTTTTTTTCTTAGCTTTTACTGACATATAAAGCGAATTCGGCTCTAGGTGATAGTCTTTTGAAAATAAATTTTGTCTTATCTATCTTATCCTTTATTACCGAACGTTTAACACAATGAACTATTGATTCATCCTCAACATGAGTTTGCATATTCGTAAAATAGGGAAAGGATAACTGTAATCAGAGATTTGTATGCCAATTTTGCAGATATATACTGAACCGGCTGAAGATAAATAATTTTTGTTCGTTTTAAGTTTCGACTTCACTTTTTACATTTTAGGAAAGCTTTGCTTTTTGCTGTTAATTGGGAAAATCAGCAACGAATAATTGATCAAATTAACAAGTTTGTTTAAAAAAAAGTGTAAAAAAGAAAAAAGAATTGATGACACAAGAAAAATTTTGGGAGGGGCCTAAGGCCACCGTGCCCTCCTTCTGGATCCACCCCTTACTAAGACACTTATTCTTACTTTCCACCACGTTTACAAATCCGCTCATCGCTCTAACCGGTGTACTGAGAAATATCATGGATCTTAGTTCTCGAAGAAATCATTTATGGTCTACACGAGTCCGAACTGTCATGATCGTCAAGAAGTTTATTTTTATACCTTGGACACATTTTATATTTTACAAAGGGAGGATGGAGCGGGTAGTCGGGTTTTTTATGTGTTATTCCGCAATTGTCATGACTTAAACAAACGAATTGATTTGATTTTGGTTTTGATTAAATAAAAAGAAACAAGTTTCTTCAACTGAAAGTAAGGAGTGACAATAAAGCTTAAATTGAACAGAAATTATTCCGTATATGAAAGGACTTGTCCCCTCCTCAACGCCTCACTCTTTATGCTAAAGTTTGACTCTTTCACAACTCTACTTTTTGAAACAATAAAAAACTTTAGCGTAAAGAGTGAGGCGTTGAGGAGTGGACAACCTTTTTCATATACGGAGTAATTTCTGTTCGTTTTAGGCTTTAATATCGCTCCTTACTTTCAGTTGGAAAAACTTATTTCTTTCTATTTAATTTCTGAACGTTTTTGAATTAATATATGTTTAATTTTGGCTCACCGCACATAAATTATTAAAACAAATTTGCATATAATTTTTTTTGCTAAATGGCTTTCTCATAGTTTTGATCGAAATATTTTGATAAAAAAAAAGAGGTGGGGGAGAAGGCCTAGTTGCCCTTCATGTTTTGGTTACTTAAAAATGCAGCTAAAACTTTTTGATTTCCTATGAACGTTTTTATTAGTAATAAATATACGTAATCTACAAATTAACTTGCGTAACGAACATCTATGTTTGTATATTTTTATTTCATATATGAGGGGGCTCGTATATTTTCATTATGTATATGAGGGAATTTGCCCCCTCGTTAATACCACACTTTTTACACTAAAGCTTGAATTTTGTCCCAATTCCTTAAGAATGACCCATGAATCTCAAAGGCCGTGGAAAAAATAGTTAAAATTACTAAAAATACGTTAGCGTAAAGAGCAAGGTATTGAGGAGGCAACGAACACCCTTATATACGTAATAATTTCTGTTCATTTTAAGTATTAATGTTGCTCCTTACTTCTAGTGAAAAAAAAAGTCATGGAATTTTTTCCCTGATGATAAATTCTTGCATGGGAAGATCATGCGACGTAACCCCCTCACTTCAGCCCACCCAACCGTCCCCCCAACGCAAAAAGTCCCCCTGAAAATGGCTGGACGTTTTCCAATAATAATTACTATATGTAAACAATGGTCAAAGTTTGTAACTTGCAGTCCCTCCCCTGGGGACTGTGGTGGATGACGTTGTCCCCAAAGACATAGTTATTAGGTCTTTCAGCTATGCTGATCATAATGGCTAACTCAAAATTTTGATCCGGTGACTTTGGGAAAAAATGAGCGTGTGAGGGGGCGTAAATACCCTCCAATTTTTCGTTAACTTAAAAAGGGCACTAGAACTTTTATTATCCGTTAAAATGAGACCTCTTGTGACTTTCTAGGACCACTGGGTCAATACAATCACCCCTTGAAAAAAAACTAATAAACTCACATCCGTGATCTGTCTAATGGAAAAAATACAAAATTCCACATTTTCATAGATAAGAGCTTGGAACTTCTACAGTAGGATTCTCTGATACGCTGAATCTGACGCGGTGTTTCCAACTATTTTTTAAAATAAGGCAAATTTTCTCAGGCTCATAATTTTTGACCGGTAAGACTAAACTTCATGAAACGTATATATTTAAAATCAGCATAAAAACACGATTTTTTTAATGTAACTTTTTAAGAGTTACGGTTATTATTGAGTCAGGTCGCTACTTACTACAGTAAGGTTACCACGAACTGTTTGTTTAATCTGATTTCGATTTTCTACGATATTGATCGGCATAGAACTGATTGGTGTAAATCAGACATGAGTGGAAATCGAAGTTTCTGTTCAATTAATAGAGTATTGAACGGGATCCACCGATATCACTGTCATTTTTGAACTGGAACAAACAAGGAATCCTATTTTGAACCAATGCGCCCTGTCATTGTGTATGCATATGCATGGCGGATTTTATAAATTGTAGTAGATGTGTCAAATTCGAACCAGGAAAATGGTGAAATGGTCTTTGAGTGAATGAAAGTGATTGCATAGCTTTTACTAATATTACTGTTAACAGGTCACTGTCACTAACAAACTTCTAACTCAGTTTCTCATAGCCGTCATAAATGCGCATGCGAATTAAGAGTGCACAGGCGCACTAGTCCAAAATTAAGATCCATTAGTATTCCAAAAATGAGACTTGTGGGACTTCAATCGCGACCCTAAATAAAAAAAAATAGTGCTATCCAACGTTTTCTTAGGAAAACATATTTATAAATGTTTTTAGTTATCGTTGCTACTGACGCTAATGCTTTTTAAGCATCATTTTAGTTTCTGCAGGACAACAACCAGCATTTTCTCCAGGAAGAAAACTATCCTTTTTTCGCAAGCGACAATAGCATACTGCAAGAATAATGGCAAGGACCCAAATAAGAACTACAATAATAGCTATAGCTACTATAGTAGCAACCCAATTATGCTGAATAACTGTTTGAGTCTATGTTCAAGATGAGTGACACTGTAGGGCTGGTTCACCGATTCCTTTTTGGGAGGCAAAGACGGTGGATTCATCAGCTGGGGTTTCACCGGATTATGTGCAAGCTCGCTGGTTGTGCTGCAAAGTTGCTGGCTCCAAGCTTCCCCACTCGGTGCACATTTAATTGCATTCATACCAATGAATCGTATTCCTATGGTTTCATCTTCAGCTATGGAACTGCAGAGAGTATTTAGGTTTGAACCATTGGAACAATTAATCATGCTATCAGAAATGTCACATTCAGTAAGCATTGGGAAAATTTCGGTATGGACTTGCTGGTCAATCCAGTCGATACTATTTAGGTTGCTTTCGCGTATAATTAGTTGTTTTAAATTGTTCATTTTTTGAACAATTTGAATATTTGTTGCAAGAAGCTCTACAAGGGCACTACTTCCTGTTAAGTAGAGACGCTGCAGATTTGGAGCGCAACTTTTCAGAGATTCGATATCATTTACACCTTTGACATTGAGGAGAGACAATGAGGTCAAAGTAGGTGGTAGGATTAATCGAGCAATAAAAGCATTTGTGATGGTGAGCTTGTGAATTAATTTTTCTTGAATATAATTCAGGACATTAGCTGGGAAATCTCCTTGATTTTCCTTGAGAAACGAAATACTTTCCAATTTATCCAGACTTGACGATTTTAATTCTATGTTATCCCATTTGAGGTTTTCTACACCAAGACACAGAGAACGAAGGTTTGGGCCTCTTAGAATACCAATTTTCCCTAGTTTGTTAGAACAAAGGTCAAGACTGGTAGCTGTCGGAAGTGACACTGGTGTAGTAATTTGTTGAATGTTATTTGAAGGCATTTTTAACTCTGTGAGGGATGATGGCAGATGCGCTGGGAATTCAGTCAGGTGATTTTGTGACAGATCTGGGACTTGAAGAGTCGTAAGTGACCAAAAACTTCCAGGTTCAATTAAAGCTATTTCATTGTGAGCCAAATTCAAAAATTTTAATTTTTCAATCCCGTAAAAGGTGCTAACCCGAATGACAACCAGTCTGTTCCCACTTAAGTCTGACAATTCTAGATTAGGTGTTGTCATGAACAACGTTTCTTGAATGTCAGTAATGCCGCATCCGCTAATGCTCAAGTTACTCAGTAAAGGACTGTCTATATATTTATCATGTGTAATTATTCCAAGGGTTGCGTTAAAAATTCCGAGATTATAAATATTTTCTGGCTGAAAATTTGAGGGGAAGTCCATCAAACAACTTAAAAAGGTAGGACCTGTTGCACTTCGTTTCTCAAACTGGCAATATGGATTATCGAGTCGGGCGTTGACAGCTAAAACTCCTCTTTGATCTAAAGCGCCAGGGTTAATTTTGTGACTCTTAGTTATCGTAGAAATGCTGATGGGTGATCCTTTATGAGCATCAGCTACAAGTATCTATGAAAATACCAAAATTATAGCATACCTGAAAGAAGAAAAGTGCATTTTTTGAGGATCCTAAGCCCTACAAATTTAAAAGAAAGGCTGAGGTCAGAAACGATGAAATATCCTATACCTGAATGAAGTATTCCTTGTAAAATCCACTTTTTCTATATATGAGATGTTTTATCCGTTTTTTGAATAGGTGGCACCCATACATTATGTACTATGAGACAGGTGCAATATTTATAAGATCTATAGTGAACATAGTGGTATACAGTTTGGACAAATTAATCATGTAAAAAAAAATTATTTTTGACAATAACTAACAATTATTTACCTCATAAATAAGTTTTATGTGACTACAAATTGATATCAAGTTTTGCACCAATTTTATAACAGTTCCAATGATATTTTGGTAGATTATTCCATCCTAAAAATGTTATTATTCAGCTTTGCTAACTACCTTCAGATTAAGATCTTTTGAGGGTTTACGGTACCTTAAAATTATCTACCGATTTTCAATCTTTCTCTCTTGTCGATGAATTGGTCAAAGGACAGAGATTCAATTAGAGATTTATCCAGAGGGCTTAGTTATGATCGATCAAGAGTTTATGATTCTACCATCAAGAAAAGATGACATATTCAAATGAATCAGTAAAAGAAGATTTGTGCGTAAGAATGCTGTGCACTTTGACAAAAGAATAAAAAGTAAAAGAGATGGAATTTTGATCGAAATAGTAGTTTGATCAAACAAGGAAAATTTCATATGGGGGAAGAACCTTCTGAGGAATAACCGTCTAGGGAGGGAGTAATCTGGGGGGGGGGGGGGGTTGTATTGGTCAGAGACTGTAAATACATAAACGACAAAAAAAATCATTGAGAGCCGAATTTCAAAAGGTTCTCTTTGGGCTGTGGGGTGGGAAATCATCTGGATACTATGAACAGATAAACAACTTGGAGATTTTTGTTGAAAATCAAATTCAAAACTGCGTTTCTCTTTGGGCTTATTAATGACGACCACTCTATTATTTTTAATTATACGTTTGAAAAATGGACTAGGGGATTAACTGGGACAATGCAAATACGCAAACAGGTAGATTTATGTATTCGGATAGACCTTTGGCCGGTATTTTTCTCCCTTAATAAACTATGATAACGGGAAAGTTTAACGGCGACTCCCTCAAGACGCTGTTGTTATTATTTTTCCTTAATACACAGGTCCATGTTACGTAATATGGAATACTATTTAAAAGGTGCAGGTGTTTGTTGCATAATGGAGAGGTTATTTTCTTTGATTGTTTAAAAAATCACATGGGCCAGGAAAAACCTTCAGGTGGCAACTTGTCAAGATGCAAACATAAGCGTTACGTAATAGTTTCTTTGATTGTTTAATGACCTGAGAGTGTTGGGAAAAACCTTCAAGGAATGCCTAATCCAGATGCAAACGCACGGGTTATGTAATTGGGAGTGTTTTCTTCAAGACGTTTTAAAGATATTTTTCTTCAAGGCGTTTTCCAAGACGTTTCAAGGCATTTCAAGACGTTTTTCAGAAAGTTTATTTCAAAACCTTTTCTTCAATATTTCTTTAGCCGTTACGTAATACGGAACGCTTATTTGTGTTAAGAACGTCGTATCCTCGTGTGAATTGTTTTAATTTTCTTTTATGGCACTTTTTTTCTGCTTTTTAAAGCGTTATTAATTTTCTAACCTGACCTAGACAGTTCAAGTTAGGTATTTTATTAGTGAGATGTTACATAGCATTGGCTTGAGATACTTCATTTCGTAAATCATTATTTATTGAAGATTCATCCTTAAAGAAGAAATCCAAAAGACACACATATATCATGAAATTATGAAATCGCAAAACAAAGAAATTAAAACTCAACAAACGGAAAAACAAAACGTGAAAAATCTTATAAAGGATGAAACGTAAGCAAGAATAGCACGAACTAAGGAAAGGAGTGAACCCTAGCAACAAATTTCAAAGAGAAAATTGCTATTAGAAGAAAAATTTAAGTTATGTTGAGAGATATTTATAAGGTCATTCAAATGCCTCGTTTTTTGAGCCAACACTATTTATTCCTGGTGGACAAGCGCACATTCAAATAATATTTTTTTTCATATTTTGCATAATTTGGTTAGAGGTTATGCGACATTGCAACATTGAGAGATATTTTTGAGAGCAATAATGAAAATGCTCCGTTTTTTGACTGGGCATTAGATTTCATTCCTAATTAACCAAAAAAATTCTTTAACACTTCCCACCTTAACTTTAAACTTCAGAACGTGATATTCCAAGGCAATTCACGTCACCTTGGCAAATTATAGATGACACATGGTATCCTCTGGCTCCCTTCATCATTCCAAAGGCATTTTCTAATATTTTCATGATGAGAATAAATCCATTTATTTGTGTTTTAGAAATCCATGTCCAACTGAATCCCCTTAATAGTAATTCATACTACTGTGGCAAACTGTGGATGCCACACGACACCTACTGGCACCTTTTTGCAACCTCCATCATTCCTAAGGCATTTTTCGACTATTTTCTTGTTGAAAATAATGCTTTAAATCCACGATTTCATATTTTTGCAATTTAACCCTCAGTGATACACCATGTCGATTCAAGCCGCCGTGTGCAACACTACTGCTTGCCCTCTGGAACCACCTATCATTCCTAAAACATTCCGGATATTTCCTTGTTAAAAATTGTGCTTCTTAAAAAAAAATCTATCGGTTCGTGTTTTTGCAAACCAGCCTTCTGTGATACATCATGTCATTTTGGATGTTTTGTCATTTTGGATATTTTTTATTTCAGTGATATCTAATTTCTCTCCCTCCCGCTTTCAACCCCCAGTTATAAGGGCTCCAGCTCCGATTCTTCTAGCTTCCAGCCCGGTTTAACTGATCCCAGTTACCACTATCGCGGTAAACCAGTTGATTTCTAATTTCCAGGCAAAATGGAACCACCCCTGGCTTAAACATTTATACAGTTCTTGATTATGTATTTTTCCATTTTGTGTTTTAAAATTCTCTCCGTTTTTCTTCTCTTTTTTTCTTTTCTTTTTTTTTGTACTCCGTTTTGTTCCATGTGAAAAATACGGGTAATAAATATCTTACTTACTTACTATGCCTACTCCGATCCCAGTTCAAAATCCGGCACTGTTGTGTCAGTTCCGGAGTCCCCACTTCTGCTCCCGGATTCCGATTCCACCAATTTTGGTCCATACTCTGCCTATTCCAAGATTGTGTGTGCAGCTGCCAGAGTAGTAATCTATGGCTAGCACATGGCAGCCCTTTGGCATACACTATCACACCTAAGAACATTTTTCAGGTATTTTCCAATACAAATATCTGTTTACACAAGGATTATTCGGTTAAACTTAAAACAAAATTTCCAATAGCGTTTCTTCTGATGATTCGTGGCAGTTGATACCACTCTACAAACACATAAAATTTGGTAACTGTTGTTTTTAGTTTTGATATTACTATTTACCTTCCCCTGAAGGGTCTAGGTTCAAAATTAATCCATGGATTATAAATTAAAAAGTTCAAGAATGACTAGTAGGGAGGGAAGTTCTCGAACAATAGATGATATTTATAATATACTGTCGCTTACAATTCGGTAACTAAAGGGGTTGTAAATGTGTTTTCATAAACCAAAATTGTATGAACAACAATTCCCATCCAGTAGGCATACGACGAAAAATACTTAGATTATGAACCTCTTCCAATGGTATATTGGTATCCACATCAAAACTTCTTCTATTGGGCATCTTGTCACTTCAAGCTAACTTCAACTATCAATAATAAGCTGGACCAGTTTTCTTTTTTTATACCAGCAGTCAACGTTGATGAGGAAGCTTTCATATATTTCATATATACGAAGTAATTTCTGTCCGTTTTAAGTTTTTAATGTCGCTCCTTGCTTTCAGTTAAAAAACATGTTTTTTTATTTAATTTCTGAACGCTTTTGAATCAATGGATGTTTTGGCTTTGGCTCTCCGCAGAGGAATAATTAAAACGAAATTTGTATATTTATTTTTTTGGTTAAATGGATTTCTCATAGTTTTGATCGAAGGATTTTGAGAAAAAAGGGAGCGGGAGAGGATGCCTTGTTGCCCTCCGATTTTTTGGTTACCTAAAAAGGCAGCTAGAACTTTTAATTTTTTACGAATGTATTTATTAGCAAAAGATATACATAACTTATAAATTAGCTTACGTAACGAACTTTTGTATTTCATGTTTTTATTACATACATGAGGGGTTCACCCCCTCGTCAGTACCTCGCTCTTTCCGCTCAAGCTTAAATTGTGTCCCAATTCATTAAGAATGGCCCCTGAATCCCAAAAGCCGTAGAATAAATAGTTGAAACTACTAAAAATACTTTAGCGTAAAGAGCGAGGTATTAGGAAGAGGTGAGCCCCTCATATGCGTAATAATATCTGTTCTATTTAAGTTTTAATGCTGCTCCTTACTTCTAGTTGAAAAACTTTTTCATATTTATTTTTCATTGTTTTTTTTTTTAAATAATGCTAGAAAATCCTGCGCTCCCTTCATGGAAATTTTCTTCCTCCATGACAAATTCCTCGATGGAAAACTCCCCCAACATATCCCCCTCTTCTCAACCCCTCCACCAACCAAAAAATCCCCCTGAAAACGTCTGTACACTTCCCAATAACAATTACTATGTGTAAGCACTGGTCAAAGTTTGTAACTTGTAGCCCCTCCCACAGGGACTGTGGTGGAGTAAGTCGTTCCCAAAGACATAGTTATAAGATTTTTTTGACTACGCTGAATAAAATGGCTATCTCAGAATTTTGATCCACTGATTTTGGGAAAATAATTAGCGTGGGAGGGGGCCTAGGTGCCCTCCAGTTTTTAGTCACTTAAAAAGGGCACTAGAATTTTTAGTTTCCACTAGAATGAGCCCTCTCGCAATATTTTAGGATTACTGGGTTGATACGATCACTCAAGTACTGAGTTGATTCTGTAGATAGGAGCTTGAAACTTCTACAATAGGGTTCTCTAATACGCTGAATCTGACGGTGTGATTTTCGTTAAGATTCTATCATTTTTAGGGTGTATTTCCTCATATTTCTAAAATAAGGCAAATTTTCTCAGGCTTGTAACTTTTGATCAACAACGTTAAACTTGATCAAACTTATATATTTAAAATCAACATGAAAATTCGATTCTTTTAATGTAGCTATTGGTATCAAAATTCCATTTCTTAGAGTTTTGGTTACTATTGAGTCGGGTTGCTCCTTACTACAGTTCGTTACCACGAACTATTTGAAAAGTCGGTAATGGGGTAGCCATCACACGCTACTGCTTCTGCTAGGCACATCCCCTCCGGAAATTTCTCTTGTGAGAAATCTCCGCTCGAAACTTCCAACAGTGGAAAATTGTTCCTCTCGTGTGAAATTGAACAGCCAAAGAGGAAAAATAACAAATAAAATAATGAAGAAAAAAATTAATCCTTGAACATTCTACCTAAGTTGCAAAATATAGGCAGAATGTATGGAGTAGTATTATACAGAATTTATCTTTACATTTTACTCTATTTTCGTTTCTTTTTTTCGTGTTTTTGGAGGTTGAGTTATTATAAAGGTCAAAGAAAATAATTTGAAAATACGAAATTGTTGGCGACTGTAGAAGAGTTGTCCTATGAAGATTCTAAATGAAGATCATAGGTTGGGACTAAGAAGTTCGAGCAATTAAATACCGTGGACTTGGTCTGGTACCGATCAGAGGCGTCACTAGCAATTTTTTTCCAGGGGGGGGGGATAATGGATTTGCTGACTGGCTTTTAGTTTTAACCGGCTGATTTTGTTGATACTAATTCCAAAGTTATAACAATTTGTATTCTTTACAGACTGAGAGTGACCTTCTGTCATTGATTTTACGTGATATATTTCCATCAGCCCATTCGCCTTAATAAAGAAATTAAGCTAGAACAATAGTGTCATTTCGCACCTCCATTGTACCAACTCAATTTTTTTATCTCTGACTGGCTAAAAACATCAGGGGAAGGGCGTCTCACCTTCCCTATATATGACACCCCTACCACCAACTACAGCATATGATAACAGTTCACCCCCTGCGATGGAGAGTGGGTCCACTAAGCAATTTATTAGAAGTTTTGCCCATGTGAAGTACCTTTAAGCTGAAAAAGTTATCAAACCCAGTGCACCAAAAGTATTGGTTATCATGGCCGTCTCAGAATTTTTAAGCGCTAATGACGTGGTCGTTCATGGGACAAAACCACATTGTGGTGCCGCTAAACGGCAAAGACGCCAATTTCATGTAGCAAAATCTTTTGGTGTCTTTAAAAGGGCTCTAGAACTTTTAATTTCCGTTTGAATGATCCTCATCCTAGTCTTCTAAGACAATCAACTCAACACAATCATCTATTCGAAACAAAACAAAAAAGATAATGATAAAAATAATAATAATATTAATGATAATAATAAACTCATTTCCATGATCTTTCTTCTGGGAAAGAAAAATGCAAAATGCCACATTTTATTAGATACGAACTGGAAACCTTCACTGTAAATTTGTCTATTATACTGAATCTAATGGTGTGATTTTCATTAAAATCCTTACCTTTATGAGGCTGTTTCCCCCGTTTTTCGAAAATCAGGCAGATTTTTCCAGGCTTGTTGCGTTTGAAGTATAACATTAAGCTCAATGAACTTTATATATTTAGAACTAGGAAAGAAAATACATTTCTTTTAATGTATTTATTGTTTTAAAAATTATTTTTTTTAGCTTTGGTTGCTATTGGCGCGACTCACTGCTTCCTTGCAGCTCGTTGTCACTAACTGTTTGATTCTATACCACATACTCTAGATATATTTTGGAATATAGGTTGAACATTCTAGAGTACTTTCTTTTCTCAATTCTTTTTATTTGTCTAAATTTCCCTTTAGCTTCTCAAATTTGAGCTTGGGGAGAATTTTCTGGAGTGAATTTCCCATTGGTAATTTTCCACGGGGAGGAGGGGGGGAATTTTATGGGAGGAATAGCCTACGACATACCGTTGAATATCATCCCCTTACCGTTTGATATCATCTCCGTTGAACTGCAATCCCCTCAAACCCTGAATCACAAAAGAAAATCTTTCTGTGTAGTTTTTCTAGATTTAGCTGCATTAAAATTCTTTTTTTTTTTGCCAAGTCATTTTCATGAACTGGTTTCCAGCACTTTGCAAAGGAAAAACAAACTTACTTTACACAAATCTAGTCCGAAATTTCAATATTAGTAGTTGAATATCTTGATCAGATTATTTTCAAAGTTCAACCCGTAAGGTTCAGTGTACCTTTAAGGCGGCTAATTAATCAAATCATCACAAAAATACTGAAAAAATTGAATAAAATCAGAAGATTTATTTATAGTAGTGATATGATTGATATTTAGTAACCCTAATACAACTGTCAAACTTCCTTTTGACAGTTCTAAAACAAATTTTCCCAAAGTCGTGACCTATCTAGATCGTTTTTTACGTCGGAAAATGTTAGTATGCCAATCTTCGCCAAGAAATCTATCAAGCAGTTTAACAGAAAAAAAAATGCATACATAACTACTGCTGACTTAAAGATATAAAATAACATTTATTTGGCCACGTACTTTATATAATTTTCAGATATACTGTGAAAAATAGCACTGTTGCCGTGGTACATTCTGTCATAAGGTCCTTTACCGTTAATTATGATGCTGAATGAGTTCCATTTTCCAAAAAAGATCATCAAAGAGACTGCCAAATTGAATATAATAATAGTATATTCATTTGTAACATAAACCCATACACGTTAAATAATGGTGAAAGGTACCTGCACTTTATTTAGTGCTTGAATCGCTGTCTATTTTTGATACAGAAATTAAATAAGAAAATAGTTTTTTTTTAACTGAAAGTAAGGAGCGACATTAAAACTTAAGATGAATAGAAATTACTTTGTATATGAAAGGGGCTGCTTCCTCATCAAAGCCCCGCTCTTTACTCTAAAGTTTGACTCTTTCTCTCAACTCTTCTTTTTAAAACAGTAAAAAAAAACTGCAGCGTAAAGAGCGAGGCGTTGATGAGGAAGCAGCCCCTTTCATATACGAAGCGATTTCTGTTCGTTTTAAGTTTTAATGTCGCTCCTTAATTTCAGTTAAAAAAAAACTTGTTTTTTTTATTTAATTTCTGAATGTCTTTGAATCAATGCGTGTTTGGTTTTGGCTCTCCGCAGAGGAATAATTAAAAAGGATATTTTTTGGCTAAATAGCTTTCTCTTAATTTGGATCGAATCATTTTGAGAAAATAAGGAGCGTAGGGGGAAACCTAGTTGCCCTCCGATTTTTGGTTGCTTAAAAAGGTAACTAGAACTTTTAATTTTTTACGAATGTTTTGATTAGCAAAAGATAAACGTAACTTATAAATTAGCTTACGTAACCAACTTTTGCATTCTCATGATTTTATTTCATATATAGGGGTTCACCCCCACGTCACTACCTCGCTTTTTAAACTTGAAGCTTAAATTTTGTCCCAATTCATTAAGAATGACCCCTGAATCACGAAAGTCGTAGAATAAATAGTTGAAATTAATAAAAATACTTCAGCTTAAAGAGCAAGGTAATAGGAGGAGGTGAGTCCCTCATATGCATACTAATTTCTATTCGTTTTAAGTTTTAATGCTACTCCTTACTTCCAGTTGAAAAGAACTTTTTCATATTTATTTTTTCATTGTGTTTTTTTTAATAATACTAGAAAATTCTGAGCTCCCTTCAAGGAAAGTTTCTTCCCGTATGACAAATTCCTCGATGGAAAGTTCTCCCAACATATACCCTTCTTCTCAAACCCTCCCCCCAATCAAAAACCCCCCTTAAAACATCTGTACACACCCCAATAACCATTACTATATCCAAGCACTGGTCAAAGTTTATAACTTGTAGCCTCTCCCACGGGGAATGTGGGGGAGTAAGTCATCCCCAAAGACACAGTTATAAGGCTTTTCGACTACGCTGAATAAAATGGCAATCTCGGAATTTTGACCCGTTCACTTTGGAAAGATAATTAGCGTGGGAGGGGGCCTAGGTGCCCTCCAATTTTTTGTTCACTTAAAAAGAGGACTATAACATTTCATTTCTGTTAGATTGAGCCCTCTTGAAACATTTTAGGACCACTGGGTCGATAAGATCACCCCTGAAAAAAAAAAAAAATAAACACGCATCCGTGATCTGCTTTCTGGCAAAAATTACAAAATTCCACTTTTTTGTAGATAGCAGCTTGAAACTTCAACGATAGGGTTCTCTGATACGCTGAATTTGATGGTGTGATCAAACAGTTCGTGGTAACGAACTGTAGTAAGGAGCGATCCGGCTCAATAGGAACCAAAACTCTAAAAAATTGAATTTTGATATCAATAGCTACATCAAAAGAATCGCATTTTAATGCTGATTTTAAATATATAAGTTTCATCAAGTTTAGTCTTAGCCATCAAAAGTTACGAGCCTGAGAAAATTTGCCTTATTTAGGAAAATAGGGGGAAACACCCCCTAAAAGTCGTAGGATCTTAACGAAAATGACACCATCAGATTCAGCGTATCAGAGAACCCTACTGTAGAAGTTTCAAGCTCCTATCTACAAAAATGTGGAATTTTGCATTTTTTGCCAGAAGACAAATCACGGGTGCGTGTTTATTTGTTTGTTTTTTTGTTTTTTTTTTTTGTTTTTTTTTTCCCAGGGGTCATCGTATCGACCAAGTGGTCCTAGAATGTCGAAAGAGGGCTCATTCTAACGGAAATGAAAAGTTCTAGTGCCCTTTTTAAGTGACCAAAAAAATTGGAGGGCATCGAGGCCCCCTCCCACGCTCATTTTTTTCCCAAAGTCAACGGATCAAAATTTTGAGATAGCCATTTTGTTTGGCATAGTCGAAAATCTTAATAACTATGTTTTTGGGGATGACTTACTCCCCCACAGTCCCTGGGGGAGGGGTTGCAAGTTACAAACTTCAACCAGTGTTTACATATAATAATGGTTATTGGGAAGTGTACAGACGTTTTCAGGGGGATTTTTTTGGTTTTGGGGGTAGGGTTGAGGGAGGGGGCTATGTGGGAGGATCTTTCCTTGGAGAAATATGCCATGGTTGAAAAAAATTCAATGAAAAGGGCGCAGGATTTTCTAGCATTACTATAAAAAAAAACAATGAAAAAATAAACATGAAAACGTTTTTTCAAATGAAAGTAAGGAATAGCATTGAAATTTAAAACAAACAGAGATTATTACGCATATGAAGGGCTCTAAAAATACTTTTGCATAAAGAGCGAGGTATTTAGGAGGAGATAAATACCTCGCTCTTTATGCTAAAATATTTTTAGTGATTTCAACTATTTATTCAACGGCCTATTTGATTCAGGGGTCATTCTTAAAGAATTGGAACAAAACTTACGATTTAGTGTAAAGAGCGAGGTATTAACAAGGGTACAAACCCCCTCGTACACATAATAAAAATATAAGAATATAAAAGTTTGTTACGTAAGTTAATTCTTAAGTTACGTACATTTTTTACTAATAAAAACGTTCATTGAATATTAAAAGTTATAGTAGCCTTTTTAAGTAACCGAAAAATTGGAGGGCAGCTAGGCCTCCTTCCCCACCCCTTATTTCTCAAAATCGTCTGATCAAAACTAAGAGAAAGCCATTTAGCCAAAAAAAAATTAATATACTAATTTCATTTCAATAATTTATGTGCGGAGAGCCAAAATCAAACATGCATTAATTCAAAAACGTTCAGAAATTAAATAAAAAAAACTAGTTTTTTAACTGAAAGTAAGGAGCGACATTAAAACTTAAAACGAACAGAAATTACTCCGTATATGAAATGGGTTGTCCCCTCCGCAGTCCCACGCTCTTTACGCTAAAGTTTTAGTTGTTTTAAAAAGTAGAATTGTGGCAAAGAGTCAAACTTTAGCGTAAAGAGCGTGGGATTGCGGAGGGGACAACCCATTTCATATACGGAGTAATTTCTGTTCGTTTTAAGTTTTAATGTCGCTCCTTACTTTCAGTTAAAAAACTAGTTTTTTTTATTTAATTTTCGTTAAGATTCTATGACATTTAGGGGGTGTTTCCCCCTATTTTATAAAAGAAGGAACATTTTCTCTGGCTCGTAACTTTTGATGGGTAAAACTAAACATGATGAAACTTATATATTTAAAATCAACATTAAAATGCAATTCTTTTGATGTAGCTATTGATATAAAAATTCCCTATTTTAGAGTTTTGGTTACCATTGAGCCGGGTCGCTCCTTACTACAGTTCGTTACCACGAACTGTTTGAAATAGAACGTAGGAAAGAAGTGCCATCAATGATCCTGCTGGACTATGAGAAAGAGTAAGAGTTTCTTTTCTTTTTGAAGTACAAGCCGTTAGTTGGCAATTAGACTCAAGCAAGTATATTTGGTAAACACTATTTAAGGTGTTTAATTGCTCCCATAATTTATTTTTTTATTCAAAACAAAACATCTTTTTTTTTATTCAAAACAAAATGAAACATGAAAACCAAACGAAATTTGGCACTAGTAATTTCAAAAGAGTATATATAAATTAATAATATTAACCAATAATTAGAATTCCTTCATTGATAATTAAACAGGTCTTGTTATATGTACTTAGCATCCCTATGACACTTTTCCGCCAGTCTGACAATATCTTGGTTCGGATTTAGCCTATGATTCTTTGTATTGAGGCCTCTAGCATAAAGATTAGTTGGGGCTACTGAAAAGTGTGAGCCATCATTTGCGAAGTTTCAAATAAAATTATATGGTCCATTGCTGTCATTACATCAATATTAAAAGAAATAAAATTTAATTCAGCAAGCCAAAAATGGCAAACAAAGTGGCATCCCCCTTAAATAAACAATTAAATTTTTGACCTCATAAATTCATTTTGACCAATCAAACGATCGTTTTTGAAAGTCTGGAACTCATTTGACAGATGATATTGGCATTTTATTGTAAGTAATCACTTTCTGTAATAAATTTTATTAAATAAGAAACAAATAATAAATAAATGAAATTTGATGTTGGGAACCCGAAATGACCATAACAAATTTTATACATCATTAAGCATCATCATAAACGAAAGTTGTACATCTACCTATCATATTAAGCAATATTCAGTGTCTTTTGAAGACTAATATTTAAAAATAACAAACAAATTTAGAAACATGTTGTTTTTTCAGACTCAAAGTGGTCGTTTTAGAGAGAGGGCCAAATGGTCGTTTTCCACCAAACATGTCTTGGTAGACTTGTCCTCATACAACGAAGATACTATTCAAGGACAAATGCTACCACTTTCATGATTATACCAACTTATTTCCAAATAGCTAAATCTTTAAAACTTGTAAGTTAATCTCAAATCAATAAACATGACATTTTTTTTCTTTAAATTACTAGAAATAAAATATTTTATGAGGAACTGACGTAAAGAGGGGAACAAACACAAGAGACATAGTTCTAAAAGAAATTCCGTCATTCGTTAAGAATGAAATTTTCATCTTTCCCTGTTGAACACTTGGTTTTGCCTCTAGCCTAGAGCTGCAAATAATACCTAAAGGACCAGATACTTATGTTACTGGATTCATTGGTTCTATATACATCTATTCACCTAGCTAGAATTAAGACATTAGATTGAATTTTCCTCCGAAAACAAAAAGAGGAAAATTTTCCTTTTTTCAAGAATTTTCAATGTGTTTTTCAATCTAAAACTCTCGAAGCAAATTTGAAAATGTAATGTGGCAGACGGGTTAAAGTCAATCTCAGCTATCAAAGTATATAAAACATTTCGTTCGGAGTTGAAACATTAAAACCATAAAGTGCAGGAAAATATCACACTAAAACTCGTACAGGGAACATTAATGTTAAACAGACTCGTTATTCATTAACTGGGCAATAAAAATGCATAAGTTAATGAATGGGGATTTCACCAAATTCCAGTACCGACAAATACATTTTTTTTTTTTCGAGGCAACTACGACTTCTAAACATATCTTTAAAAGAAAACAAACTCCTTTGAAACTACCAATATTTGATTTTATAATAAAAGCTGAACTAAAATTCTCTTACCTTAAAACTTCTGCCATTAAGCCCCCAGTATTCACCGTTTTTAAAGAAGTAGGTATATCCGTTGATATATTGGAAAGCTGACTGCATATTTACTGGTAAGCTTTCCCAGTCTGAAATATTTTTTGGGTAGCCAGATTCTATTGGTGGCCTTTGGCTGGGATCAAACCTCCAATACTGGCTACCTGGTTAAGAAAAGCCTATGACTTGAAGGATTATGTTTACTAGTTTCTTTAGAACTCATTCCCACCGCAACCTGAAAGGATGTTCTAAATCCTACTACCTTAAACCATTAAACTTTTAGTTTTCTAAAATAATAGTAAAAGACCAAACTCTCGGAGTAAAGAATTCTGAAAATTTGAAATAAATTTCTAAAAACTAAAAAATAGAAACAAATTTCTTTCTGTAGAGTGTGCTCCATCTATTGCAAAACTGTACCTATATTCCAACAGGCTTTAAAAAACTAAAAGGCGCAATTAATAAACTTAATCTTACTTCCCATCAAGTTTGGTTGAGAGGTGATAATTCGTTCTATTAGATTTCATTATGATAAGAATTTAGGTGTCTCTATCCCCGTCGAGGTGGGTTTAGATGCTAGCCTTTTTGCTCCCTCACAGACACCGCTTATAACAGTAGTTTTATGCCTCATAAATTCTGCTTATTGCATGAATTTAGGAACCCTATCCTCCCTCAGAGGAAGCTCCACCGACAGCTAGAGCCTTCAGAGCGTGCCAAAAAAACCAAAAAGCCGAGCTAATAGACCCCATGCTCTTACTTCCCATAAAGTTTTAGTGAGAGCTTGATATATGTTCTGATTACGAGCATTTAGAAATCCCTGTTCTCCCCTCACAGATGCTGAATTAGGTACATGCTCGAAAGTATAACTAACACAACATTTATTTCTATATTCCACCAAACGCGGTTGACATATGAAAATCTAGGTTTCCTGATGACGATAATTCCAACCCTCATCCTATTGTTTCCCCCAAAGAGATTCGGCCGGAGCATTGTCCCTAAAATGCAAAGTTAGGACACTAGCTCCTAGTTCCTACAAAGTTTAGCCTTTATTTCCAAATCCCTCCTGCTAGATGTCTTAATGACAAGAATTTAAGGACTCCATCCCCTGCAGGGGGTATTTGACCCAAAATCAGTCGACTTCTGGGATTTTTGAATTGAAATCAACTTGGTGGAGGTGATGAAAAGCTTGAAATCTATGGCGAAATAAAGTAAAGCCATGACAGATAGTCATTGAGAGAGGCAGATCGGACTTAACTTTTTCAGAATTGTATAAAAATGATTCATTTCATTTGTTGATAAATAATTTATCAGATAGTCTTATGTGCACAAAAAAAAACTTTAAAATGTTGATCCGAAATCAAATATTTGATCTTAAGAAAAACTAGAATTGCAAATTTGGAATTTAAGACAGCTACCAAAATTACATTTTACAATTCCACAACATATATAAAACTTTAGCATTAACTCTCCAAAAGTTAGCCTTGTGTTCTACGTAAGTTTAACATTGAGTGTTTAATAATTAGTTTACTTTCAAAACTGAGAAGGTTTAATTTTACGTCTTGTTTTTGTTGTTTAGTGGACTAGAAAAGAAAATTAAGCCATGTTACTGCAAATATTGAAAAGTTCAAATGAGTCCTGATTTCAAAATCCGCCCACAAACAAAAGTTTTGAAGTCTTTGTCTTTATATTACAGAGCTATAGATGGTAATTACATTAATCGTCTGAACATTACATTTAGTAGTAAGAACGTTTTTGACTTGTATACCTTTGAAGAAATATATTTTTCCATTTCCACTCCATACAAAAGCAGTCTCGAAATTATCAGGTACTCCAGGAAAACCAGTAGAAATCAGTTAAGGATATCCGTGGTCCACTCTCATATTAGTAAACCTCCAACAAAGATCATTCTTAAAGAAAAGATAAAAAAATTATTTTCATTTATTCACAAAAAGTTGTGTTTCATTAACATTATACAAAAAAGATGTTTGCCTGAATGAAGAGCAAAGTTAGAACCTATCATAATAATTCCCTAGATATAAGGGACCTACCACACCCTTTAGCCCCTACTCCTCATGTTAAAGTTTAATATACGCTCTTACAAAATAAGCAGATTTAAAATGTGCACTGTTTAGTAATGACAAAACTTACAGTTCAACATTTCAAAAGCATCAAGAAATTAAACAACGAGTAATTTCCAACATGCCATATTTGAGACACTCTAATAATCTTTCAGTAGAGCGTAGTTTTTTTTCACGATATATCAAGAATCAAAAAAGTATTTAGTGGCATTTACATTTAAACGATAAATTTTCGTTTCAAAGGTTCTGAAAAGCAAATGAATCATTTGTGACTATGGACTGACAATGCATTCTAAAATACTTTCAGTGAAGCACAATTAAAATTTAGCGTACACAGGAGGGGATGGTAGAAGCCTCTCTTTCTTATTTAGAATTAGTTTTTCTAACATTTCTCTTTAATTTTCATTGAAACAAACCTTTTCTTTTTTATTTCAGCTTCTTTCAATATTCTTTCTAGATACTTCTCAGCCCCTCACTCTTTACACTAAAGTTGTTTATTATTTTATCAAAATGTTTTGATATTGATGGTGCTCGTTGAGTTTCTTTTACAAGGTACAATATCTGTTTTATAAAGCTAAGCAGAACTTTAAAGAGGGGTAATAGTGGGAAATCTCGCTTATGTTTAGGAAGATCTCGCTTATGTTTATTCATGTTCATCTCTAAGGCTTAGCAAGTTTTTTAACTGCCAAGTCACTGAGCTTACCTTATTCCATCTCTTTTCTTAGTTCTGTTTCACTGACGGTCCCCCTTCATACCGTCATTCTTTATTCAAATATTTAATTTACACTTGAACACAAGATCTCCTTTCGTTCGGAAAACGCTGTAGTAAAAATTTAAGCCTCATGTAAAAGGACTAATGGTTGAGGGGCTAAAGCCCTTGCTTAATATTAGGATAAACTAATTTCTGTTCCTTTGAAGTTTAAATTTTATATTTACTTTCAAGAAAAAAAGAACTTTAGAACTTTGGTTAATGTTGACGAAGATTGCCCAAACATATTCCTGCGAATGAAAAGAGTTAGAGGGTAATTTCTCCATTTATATTCATCTGGAATACCTTTAATAGAAAAAAGGAGATTTTGGGCCAATTAATCCATTGTTTCAGTTTTCAGGACCCCCCTCCTCTGGATTCTGAAACGAACTAGCTCAGTCAAAGGAAGCTTAGAAATGATGGGCTAATATAAGTGTTCATTTATATGTACTGTCTATCTTTATAGCAATAAATACGGCACCGGACGGCGGTATGATCTTTAAAACTGGGAGATTGGATAAATATTTTTCTATGGTTCTAAATCCCATTTTTTTTCTTAAAATGTTCACCCAATAGTATTTCGTCCTAATATAGACCGAATTTGATATTTTGGGATATAAAATAACACTTTTCTGTGACATGATCTCTGTCGCTAGAACCAAAATTTATTTTATCATTCACATATCCCTATATTTTATATCACTGATCCGGTATGATCAACCCTAGTAGAAAAAAAACTGTATCTCTAAAAACAAGAAGTTTCGTGAAAATATGAAACTTTAGTTGATTGCTGTTGACATATTGAGTTTGCTGTTGGAATTTTAATAAGGATCATATCCCTTACTGAGGAAGTTTCTAATTTTTGATAGCATTATTAAAATTTAATAACACCAACAGCTTTTGAAGGAAAACTTTAAACCTCGGAAAATTTTTATATTTGGTATCAGCCTTTAAAACAGATTCGTTTGATATAAAGATTGCAAAACAAATTTCTGGTTTTCAGCTATTCACAAAGATCAAAAATGCAAGAAACATTCAAAAAACTAGTTGTCTCTATTTTATAATGTAATTTGTTTCTGTGTTTATTTGTTTTACCTCTTTTTTGCAATATGTTAAATTGCTCAAACAGTAAACTTCTGGAGGACCTTACAAAGAAAAATACAAAAATACTAAAATACAGCAAAAATCCAAGGGGGGATTTTCGGAGTGATCGAAAACTGATTTGAGCTTAAAATTTTTTCAAATCTAAAAATGCTAAGGTTAATTTTTCAGGCCAAATCGTCAGCAAGAAATTTTACGGGAGGAGGGAAGGAATTTTCAGCGAAGATGGAATTATTCGGAGAAATTTTGAAGGGAGGTGTATTTTTCGTGGGTGAAAATTTTTCACAGAGGACATTCTCGTGAGGGTAGTGAATTTTTCATAGAGGGTGAACCAGATTTACTGACAATATTTGAAAAAGGATCAGAAATTAAATTTTAAGAAACAAGCTTTATCAACTGAAAATAAGGAGTAACATTAAAACTCAGAAGGAACGGAAATTATTCCGAATATGAAGGGGCTACTCTCCTCGATACTTTGCTCTTTACGCTAAAGTTTGACTGTCCCAATTTTCTAATGACCCCTGCAACACAAGGAAAGTTTAATTAGAATAGGAAACTTTTTTAAAAGTGCTAAGACTTTTTTCGTGAAGAGCAAGTTATAGGGGGGAGGGGGTGGACCTCCATCATACAAGGAATAATTTGTCTTCGTTTTGAGTTTTAATTTTGCTCGTTACTTTCAGTAGAAAAAGATTTCTTTTATTTAATTACAATAATGTAGTATTTTAAAAGTTGGATATTTCTGTATTATGCATTCTCCTACTTAATTTTTATTTTGTTCTTCACTTCATGCTGGGATTTCTTGCTTATTTTAGCCGCAGTGATTCCCATGAGCCCTTTAAAATAAATCAAAATAAATAAATAAATTGAAAGCCTTATTCTACCAAAAACACAGAACGAATTTAGCCACCTCTTTACAGATGTGAGAAACGTTGCTTAATTGAAATGTATTTAAGACAAGCCTCTAATGAACACTGTACATGTGTTCGAAATGTCCTGATAATAAATCGTAATAAATGATACTAAATGGGTGATTAGGGTCAGTAATATCTTCAATCTTCTAGTGGATATACTTTTATATAGTGTAACACTTTTATTTTCTGTTCGTCATTGTTTTTGGCCTTATCTTGAACATGACACTGAAATGTTTTAGTAAAAAAAATCTTTGTAAATCTCCTTGTAAGCTTATTCCTTGTAAAAGTCCTTTTAGTAGAAAAGAAAACGTTAAAAGGATTTTCAAAAGGGATGCACTCTGAAATTTATCTCGAAGGAGGGGATAAAGGTTATCAAACCTCGAACGCAGGTGAATTTTATGATCCAGTCTAAGAATCTGGATACCTTAGGGATGGGATCGACCCCCCCCCCCCCTCAGCGTTCTTCCTTGTAATTTTATTCCTATTCCATCAGCTGTCTTCTGTTCAGCGCTTCCACTGTCCCCGAATTTTCGGGGACAATAAAATTAAAAGTCTTCACTGATTCGGGGACTGTCACCGAATCTCCGTAAATCTCTGTAAATTTCCTTGTAAGCTTATTCCTTGTAAAAGCCCTGTGGCTGGGCAATGGATTAATCTTTGTCTGGATGTACGTGAATCAGGCTGATTCAGACCTCAAAAAGAAGTTTCTTAGTCGAGAAGAGTTCTTAGCGAATGAACGAATTCCTTGTCAGCGAAGTACGAAATCAAACATCAATCAAATAAAAAAATAAAAAAGAACGAGCAAAAACAATGAATTTTGTTAGCGAAGACTAGCATCAGGATGCTTTTATTTTTATTTTATTTTCATCTGCGTCAAAAGACGTAACATAAATAAATTGTGAATGAGAAAATTTTGATATTTGTCAGAAGTCTGAAGAACAATAACTAGAAGTTCGCAATTATAGCATAAGGCTGTAGTTCAGAAAAATATTATTTTGACATTTGAATATTCTTTCACTTTAAAAACCCTTCTAGAAATGTGCCTATTAGCTGATTACATTTCAGAAACAAAGAAACTAAACTAATCAGAAGAAAGTAACCAGTATTCTAAAGATTTCATAGGCAGACTCGTAGAGATCCAATCCTTGGGAGAGGGGGATCAAAGGATTTCTTCTTGGGTGGGAATTTTAAGCGTCCTCAAAGGGAGGATGATTACTCCTATACCTTATTTCCGTGTTTACTTATGATTGTAAAACAGCAGGTAAAGCAGGGCATAACAATACAACGAGAAGGGTACACATTATGAAAGAATACTGTTAAACATTGACTGTTAAAAATTTGACATTGAAACATGATTTTTCCTGTTGGGGGATTTTTTATTTGGTGGATATAAATAAATATATTTAAAAAGTTACATACATGTTTCATCAATTCAGTTTGAATTATTGTAGTAAAATATATTTGTAAGTTCAAGCTTCCTGTAAGGTTCATATCACAAGTTCAAAAACTTATAAACAAGAATTTGCCTTTGAGACATACAGCAATCGTAAATTACTCTTCACACACGTAAAATAGGGTCAGTTCTTTTTCAGGGAGGAGACGAACTAACCATTTTTCAAGGGGAAAGAACAAAAGATAAGAATACAAAAAGAAACTATACTATTTCCAAGAAATTGTGTACCATGTTTTTGCATTTGTTCTACTAATCTTATAGCTCTAAAGGTTTGCAAACCCTATTCTATTCATTCATAATTCCCCTAAATGGCACCCTTGGTGCGTAATGGGAATTGTTTAGACGTAAATTAGAGCTATTACAGTAGGCAAAGTTGACTTTAAATGATAGGCCTGTTGGGGACAATTCTGCTTCCTGAACCCTCCCCTTTATTTCAAAATAAATAAAAATTGCAGTTATGGCTTAGATTAGGGTGGAAAAAAAATGCGAAATGGGGTTATTAATTTTTCTTTTCGACAGTAGGGTCACTTTTGGGTTTTTTACGATTTTCCGCACTCTTTGGGCCTACCGTTGAAATTAAAGTGATATCACCGAGCCCAAATCCACCAAAATGGCTTCATGTCAAAAGTTGTGTTTTCCAAAAGTAAGTTTTGAACCCTGAAGAGTCTTCTTGGAGGTTTTATTATTCACTGGTTCTTACATTTGTACGAACGTACATTCTTCTTAGGAAACTAGTCATGCTAGGCCCAGAAAACATTTCACAGCCTGGTTTCATGTATTTTTTGTTTTATAAAGCTGCATTAGTCATTTTCAAGCTGTGACTCATACTTTTTTTTCTTATCTTGGTTTTTGATTAGAAAAAAAAATATATTCTTGGTCAAACGTTGAAAACTTTATTTCCCCTTTTTTTTAAATCGTGAATAGAATAGATACATGTCCCTTATTTTTAGGCACTATTATATATAGGGAAAGGAATTAAACATAGTTTGGAAATTAAGCCCTATACACTAGATTAAAAAGAAGGTTGTAAAATATTTACCCTTATAACTATTTATTGTCCAGGTTTCTGTGTCATCAAAATGGACATCTCCGCCATTGATTGGTACATCAGCATGGGCTAAAGTGCTTCCAGGGCCATCAAATGGGTACCCATCTCCATGTTTATAGCTTTCAAACCTGTAATATCCGTCTATTTTTAAAAAAATGTGAAAAATAACAACCCACAAAACAATGCACACCGTTTGCAATGGGATGACCTAGTTACTGAAACATTCGTTTTAGGGGTACAATTATTTTTCATCTTCTAGGTGTCACTTTCTAGGTGACGAACCAATTTTTAAAATGAAACAAAAATTTGAACTAAAGCAATGAATGAGAGTCAAAATTAATTTTATAAGGAAAATTATGCACACGAGTCAAAAATATAAAATTTTACTATCTAGTTCACATTGAATCCACTCTGGGAACTAAATCTGTCGACCCCAAAAAAACACACAACTAACCCTGCTGCTTTTATTTTCTTATTTACACGGTATTATATGAAAATATTTAAGAATAATTTTTGGATAAATTGCTTTAAATATGGAATTCGCCACTATAGGTGAAGATAGGACTTGGCCACTGTCGAGGTTGATATTATAGGTGGATAAATAGAAATTTGTATCTACAGACTGACATTTCATAGGGGAAGACATTCCACGATAATCAACAAAAATAGGGAAAACTGTTTGAAAATTCAAAAAAAATATATGAGAAAGCTGAAATATATGAGCTTTTTGGAAGGGGGAATAAAAAGGGAACTAGCCCTCCACCCCCTCCGTAAGTTTTTGGTTGAACAGAAACATGCCATTTGAGTAGGCTAGCGTTGAGTTTTCAAAAGATAAAAGATAAAAATAACAACCCACAAAACAATGCACACCGTTTGCAATGGAACGACCTAGTTACTGAAACATTCGTTTTAGGGGTACAATTATTTTTCATCTTGTAGGTGTCACTTAGACGAACCAATTTTTGAAATGAAACAAAAATTTGAACTAAAACAATGAATGAGAATCAAAATTAATTTTATAAGGAAAAATATGCACATGAGTCAGAAATATAAAATGCTATTATCTAATTCCCATTGAAACCACTATGGTAAATCTGTCGACCCAAAAAAAAACTCACAACTAACGCTGCTGTTTTTATTTTCTATTCACACGGTATTATATGAAAATATTTAAGAAGAATTTTTGGATAAATTGCTTTAAATATGGAATTTTCTACTATGGGTGATGATAGGACTTGACCACTGTCGAGGTTGACATTATAGATGAATAAATAGGAATTTGTATCTACGGACCGACATTTCACAGGGGCAGACAAAACCTCGATAATCAGCAAAAATAGGGAAAACTGTTTGAAAATTCAAAAAAAATAAAAGAGAAAGCTGAAAAATATGAACTTTTTGGAGGAGGGAATAAAAAGGGAATGAGCCCTCCACCCCCTCCGTAAGTTTCTGGTTGAACAGAAACATGCCATTTGAGTAGGCTAGTTCTGAGTTTTCAAAAGATAAAGGTACGTAAATGTATATAACGGTCTAAATTATCACATATTTCAATGCTAACAGAATGAGGACAAATCAACTTCAGTGATTTAGCTCATGAATAAAGGTTAAAACAATAATTGCCATGAAGCTCAAAATAGATCATCTTTCCAGCACAATTCAGTAAGTAAAATTTAGGTAGTCTATGTCTACCTCAGTTAATCTTACTTTATAGAATTGGTAAATATCCGTAAAACAAAATCATGTGAGGCTTTACAAAGTATGGCCGAAGCCAATATTTTCCCGATGTACATTTACAATCGAAGACTAGTTAGTTTCTGATCATCACAAAAGAGCATATCCTGTCTCGTCTCGCTTCAGAAGGATAAGGTTAAAACTTCTTTATTCTTTTTTTGGGGGGTGAGGGGTGGTTGGGTGGAGGAATGGACAGACACAAAAAAATTTATTTTGGGAAGATGGAAAATACTTTTCCTTCAGTTAGTAACATTTATTAGCCGTTTCAATACAGACGAATTATGATTGTCAGAATAATTATAGAATACAGAAAGATATATCGAATCCAACAGTGTATCCAGGATTTTTGTTTGAGGGGGGGGGGAATTTTTCAGGGAGTTTACAAAAAAACTAAAAATGAATCAGAAAATTGTTTGTACGCATTTTGTTACGTTTTCACGAGTCGGACAAAAATTCCAAGGTGGAGGGTTCAAGCTCCGACCTCTCCTTTCCACCTGGATACGACGTTGATTGAATTCTACTATTTCATCTAGGTGTAAATTACTTCATATAGTTTTTGCACTTCCTCTTTAAATACCCAAACATTTTTATTGTTAATTAATTTTAATTTGAGAGTACCTTATCTCGATATGAACTCCGCCTGTTTCCCTTTTGAAAAAGTTCAATTGTGTAGCTTTGGTCCATAGATTAAAGGCTCTGGCGATTTCGATGTCAACGTCCAGCTTTTTTAACTTTGATGGATATCTTGAAATTCTGTATGTAAGATCTTTAACACGCCATCTGCATCCTGTAAAGGAATTTTGTTTTAATTCTGGGTTTTATTTGGCGTTCTACAGACATGTGAAAAATATATCAGCACTTGGATATATTAGGGAACTAATTTATGACAAATTTCATAAAACTAACCGTGCCCACCGTCAAATTTATTCGGCATTTTCTCAACTGGGACTTGGCAACAGTTGATGATTAAACCTGCAGTTTCCATCAGAGACCGTTCAAACTAATAATAGACCCATTTTTTTACTCTTCAAAGTGCTCAGATCTTACATCTTTTGACAGAAAATATCTAAAGGAAAGCCTGAGGACACCTGATCTTACTGACTGTTCTTTTTCAAACATCTTTCTTCATTCCTCCTCAACGCCCCGCTCTTTACGCTAAAGTTTCTTACTGTTTTAAAAAAAAGGAGCGACCCGGCTCAATAGTAACCAAAACTCTAAAAAATTGAATTTTGATATCAATAGCTACATCAAAAGAATCGCATTTTAATGCTGATTTTGAATATATAAATTTCATCAAGTTTAGTCTTACCCATCAAAAGTTACGAGCCTGAGAAAATTTGCCTTATTTAGGAAAATAGGGGGAAACACCCCCTAAAAGTCGTAGGATCTTAACGAAAATGACACCATCAGATTCAGCGTATCAGAAAACCATACTGTAGAAGTTTCAAGCTCCTATCTACAAAAATGTAGAATTTTGTATTTTTTGCCAGAAGACAAATCACGGGTGCGTGTTTATTTGTTTTTTGTTTTTTTTTTCTTTCTTTTCCCCAGGGGTCATCGTATCGACCAAGTGGTCCTAGAATGTCGCAAGAGGGCTCATTCTAACGGAAATGAAAAGTTCTAGTGCCCTTTTTAAGTGACCAAAAAAATTGGAGGGCATCTAGGCCCCCTCCCACGCTCAATTTTTTCCCAAAGTCAACGGCTCAAAATTTTGAGATGGCCATTTTGTTCAGCATAGTCGAAAACCATAATAAATATGTCTTCGGGGATGACTTACTCCCCCACAATCCCTGGGGGAGGGGCTGCAAGTTACAAACTTTGACCAGTGTTTACATATAGTAATGGTTATTGGGAAGTGTACAGACGTTTTCAGGGGGATTTTATTTTGTTTGGGGGTAGGGCTGAGGAGAGGGGGCTATGTTGGAGGATCTTTCCTTGGAGGAATCTGTCATGGGGAAGAAAAATTCAATGACAAGGGCGCAGGATTCTCTAGCATTACTATAAGAAAACAATGAAAAATAAACATGAAAACGTTTTTTCAAATGAAAGGAAGAAGTAGCATTGAAACTTAAAACGAACAGAGATTATTACGCATATGAGGGGTTCTAAAAATACTTTAGCATAAAGAGCCAGGTATTTAGGAGGCAAAACTTACGATTTAGTGTAAAGAGCGAGGTATTAACGAGGGTACAAATACCCTCTTTTACATAATAAAAATATAAGGTTATGAAAGTTTGTTACGTAAGTTAATTCTTAAGTTACGTATATTTTTTACTAATAAAAACGTTCGTTAAAAATTAAAAGTTCTAGTTGCCTTTTTAAGTAACCGAAAAATTGGAGGGCAGCTAGGCCTCCTTCTCCACCCCTTATTTCTCAAAATCGTCTGATCAAAACTAAAAGAAAGCCATTTAGCCAAAAAAAGAATTAATGTACAAATTTCATTTTAATAATTTATGTGCGGAGAGCCAACACCAAACATGCATTAATTCAAAAACGTTCAGAAATTAAATAAAAAAAACTAATTTTTTTTAGCTGAAAGTAAGGAGCGACATTAAAACGAACAGAAATTACTCCGTATATGAAATGAGTTGTCCCCTCCGCAATCCCTCGCTCTTTACGCTAAAGTTGATTCTTTGCCACAATTCTACTTTTTAAAACAATTTAAAGCTTTAGCGTAAAGAGCGAGGGATTGCGGAGGGGACAACTCATTTCATATACAGAGTAATTTCTGTTCGTTTTAATGTCGCTCCTTACTTTCAGCTAAAAAAAATTAGTTTTTTTTATTTAATTTTAGTGTAAAGAGCGAGGCGTTGAGGAGGAAAAGCCCCTTTCATAAACGGAGTAATTTCTGTTCGTTTTAAGTTTTCATGTTGCTCCTTACTTCATTTAAGAAGACTTGTTTTTTTTAATTTATTTAAAAAAGAATGAAACTGCAACTTACTGTGGTCTGACACACATTAGGCAAATAAATAATTTAATAATTTCAATAAGGGCTATTTAACACAATGCAATAATCTTAATTGCCTATTTAACGCAAAAACTTACAAAATTACTTGCAATTACCTTATTAAACACGGGATTAGTTTAGAGGGTCTGTGGATTCAATAAGCTAAAATGAGGGTATCCCAATTCAACTTGGGCGCAGACGGATTGGTCATTTCTCGCAAAATTTTGGCAAAATATTTAACCCGTTATTTTGTCATTTTGTACAGTGAAGAATCTCAAAACCTCATTCCAGAAGTACTCATTGAGACTGGAAACTTAGGCCTGCTTCTTTTTTTTTGCTGAGTATTTTCATCCTTTGAATGAAATCGTGAGTATTTCATTTTTTGCTGAATGTATGTTCAGCCACAGCCCCTCTCAGACTGCGCTACTTTTCCTTAATGTTTATGTTCCCCGTGTAAGCATTTGGTATATAATATTATACGTTCCCATATTGTAAATACTTGAACAAAAGACAACAATTTTGCTATCACTTAGTAGCTGAGATCCAGTTTTATTCGCCATCCTAATTTATATATTTGAAAATTGCTTTGTATTTTATTTGATTCAAAAACACGTTGAAAATAGACTAAATATTTGGAGAAATAAGAACATTTCTTTATTATCTAAGTATGTTTAGATAAGGAAAGATCGGTTGATTGGATCGATCCGAAACTAATTAATACAATATTATGAAATCTTGTCCAATCGATACAGCTGTTGGCTTGTTGTAAAATACCATGTTCCACACGGAACAAGAACCTTAAATGAGCATCCTTTTAATATAAAATTAAATAAAAAAAACAAGTTTTTTAACTGAAGGTAAGGAGCGACATTGAAACTTAAAACGAACAGAAATTACTCCGTCTATGAAAGGGGCTGTCCCTTCCTCAACGCCCCACTCTTTACGCCAAAGTTTGACTCTTCCTCACAACTCTACTTTTTAAAACAATAAAATAACTTTAGCGTAAAGAGCGGGGGATTGGGGAGGGAGAGCCCGTTGTATATACGGAATAATTTCTGTTCGTTTTAAATTTAATGTCGCTCCTTACTTCCAGTTAAAAAAAAACTTGTTTTTTTTTATTTGAAAGTTCTTAAGCCGAACTGGCAAGCCATAACAAAAAAAAAAACAACAAAGAGAGGTAACACTCAATGAAAAGACATCGTAAACTAGGCGTCCTCAGCACAAGATAAATAAAGATAAAAGAAAAGCACTAAACTAAAAGCAAATAAAACCACCACCAATATTAATAAATACAATTGTCGTAACTGACCCACGCAGGAGAAAGAAGCTATTAGAGTTATAAAAGAGGCTATAAAGCCACAGAGCTTGTATTTTTATCTTTGTTTATCTTGTGATGAGGAAGTTTAGTTTAGATAAAAGCGAAAAATCCGCGTTGCTTAAAGTCTTTCATCTTTTCTCTCTACTGGCCGAAGTCTCGTTTGATGTCTTTCCATTGAGTTTTACCTCTCTTTGGTGTTTTTTCTTTTCTTTTTTTATATTTACTTTCTGAACGTAATTTAATTAGTGCAGGTTTTGAACTTGGCTCACCGTACATGAATAATTAAAACGAAATTTGCATATTAATTTTACCTTTTTTAAATAATAAAAGCCTTGTAACTACCAATAATATCCGTTTTATACTCGAGACCACAATTTTCCCAGATTTTTGTTTTGGCTGTCATTACACATACGAAGGAGTTGCCCCCTCCTCAGTAGGTAGGTAGGTAGGTAATTTATTCAAAAAACAATACAATAAACTTTCATTCATCAGCTAAAAAAATAGGCCGCAATGGCCTGTAAGCATAGCTGACATCAAATACGATCCATTTCTTTAAAATATTTCACTTACATCAAACAGAAAAATTAATAAGATAAACTACAAAAAAAAACGCAAAAAAAAGAAAACAAAACAATTCTGGACTAATGGTCAATTTAACAAAATGGGGGGAGATACCCTTCTCTCAATCTAAAATACTAAACATTACTAATTGTTCAGAAGATGGGCCTTGAGGCGACGCTTCAGCTGAGGCAGACTCTCTGCTTCCTTAACTTGCAGTGGAAATGGATTCCAGACGGACAGTCCCATGTATCTGATGACATGAGCCGACCGGGAAGTATTCCGAAACTCATGAGCAAGATTATTTGAATTTCGCGTGTCGTAATCATGATAGGAAGAACCCAAGCTAAAAAAATCATTAAAAATATCAGGTCCTAAATTATGTAGACACTGATATACTAAAATACCAATCTGCATGTCTCTGATTTTTCTAACATCCAAAATATCAAACTTTTTATATATAGACACAGTGCTAGCGCTTCCACGATCATAATTTCCTAGAATTCTAATTGCTTTATTTTGTTGCACTTGAACTCTCCTGTAATTAGAGTGAAAGTTATTAGCCCAGATTAAACAACCATAATTTATATACGACGCTATTAAAGTATGGTACAGTGACATTAAAACTTTCAAAGGAAGCACATTGCTTAGACACCGGAGCATTACAACTCCCCTTGACACTTTGCCGGAAACTAGGTCATTGTGCGCCTTGCAACTCAGTTTGAAGTCAAGAAGAAACACGACGTAACGCGTTTCTTGGACTTGTTTTAAAGAAACACCATTGTACTTAATATCTGAAGGTAAATCTTGGGGCTCACCAGTCCTTCTAAAAACCATGTAACTTGTTTTTGAAGCATTAACAGCAAGTTTACTGAGTTTAACAAACGTATGTAGTCCCTTTAAAGCACTGTTTGCTCGGTCTATCAAGTCCGGCAACAATTTGGTAATAACAGTTATAGGAGTGTCATCAGCAAAAGACGTTAAGTAACCAGGGACAAAAAAATCTTATAGTATCTACATAAATTAAAAATAAAAGAGGACCTAGGACAGAACCTTTTGGCACTCCGCAATTCAATGGGTAAGCTTGTGAAACTTCATTATTTATTACGACTTTTACACTTATACCTCGCAAATACGACTCAAACCAACTCAAACACATATTCCTAATACCTAACTTCGACAATATATCCAACAAAATTCCAAAATCAACAGTATCAAAAGCTTTCTTAAAATCAATGAAAATGGTCATGCAAAAATAATTTTTTTTCCAGTGCACCGTTTACCTTATCAATTAAATTTAAAGCGGCATGCACAGTTGAATGACTTTTTCTAAATCCAAATTGAGTTTCAGACAGAAATCTACAATTTTTTACATGCTCATATAGTCTTTTGTGCACTATTTTTTCATACAGCTTTGAAATGATGGGTAGTATTGATATAGGTCTTCAATTTGAAAGGTCACTTAGAGTCCCAGACTTCGGAAGCGGGATGACTTTGGCCATTTTCAGCGAACAGGGAAATTGACCCTCTGCCATTGACAGATTTTTCAAAAATACTAATCCTGGAAGAATATTTGGAAGGACTGATTTTAGAGTTCGTAGGTTGAGGCCATCGGTCCCAGAACTGTTTGATTTTATTGAAGAAACAATCTTCTCTATTTCTACAGAATCGCAGGGTTCTAATTTCATTTCAAAATCTTGACCTCTTAGGTCATAAAAAGTTGATTCTTCTATCAGCAACTCGTTGTTCACTGCTGCTTCACTCTGAACAGTTTCACCAATCTTCGAGAAATGATAAGCAAACAAATCACATACTTTGTTAAGATCTCGAACTATTTCGCCACCAAAATTTAGGCTATACTTTTGTGGAGCAGGACTACCTCTGATCACTTCATTAGTAATTTTCCAAGTGGCTTTAGGGTTTGATGCATTTTTCTTAAATTTATTACCATAAAAGTTTCTCATTTTCTTTCGTCTAGTAGAGTTAACTAGATTACGTTGATCCTTAAACTGTGCAAAACTAAAATCATTTGGTTCATTGATGTGTGCTGTATACAAAGCATTTCTTATATCAATCATTCGCAAAAGCTCATCATCAACCCAAGGTTTTCTTACAGCTTTTTTTCTTATTTTCATGCTTTTCAGTGGGCAGATCAAGTCGTAAATACCTAGCAGCGGGGTGTTGAACTTTTCAAAAGCCAAAGATGGGCTATTCTCCCTAAATTTACTCTCCCAATTTAAAGCACTTAGCTCATCTGAAAACATTTTAACGTTTGCTGGCTTCATATCTCGGATCTTTATATTACGCTTCACTACTTTTTTTTTATACGAAGTCCTAATCTAGCTAGGACTGGCAGGTGATCGGAGATAGGCGAAATTATAACGTCTGCGCATTTACTTGCTACTTGACGTGACGAAACAAATATATTGTCAATCAAGGTCGCAGAATGCTTGGTGATCCTTGTTGGAACTGTGACCACTGGGTATAGATCATGAGATGACATGAAATTTAAAAAATCAAGATTCATACAAGCTAGAATTTTCAAATCATAATTAAAATCACCCATTATCATAAATTCCAAACCTGAATTTCTTACATTCAGTATTAAATCATCAAAACCAGATATAAAACGATCAAACATAGCACTTGGTGGTCTATAAATAATACAAAATAAAAATTCTTTTCTTCAAATCTAACTCCAACAGAAAAACTTTCAAACTCACCCTCTAGCCAAACCTCAAGATCATCACGCACCTTATACTGTAGAGAGTCCCTTACTAGAAACGCCAGGCCTCCTCTGCCCATTTTTGAACGGTTTTTCGATTCTAAACAATACCCTAGAAAACTATAGAATGAGAGAAGACTATTGCTAACCTAATAAGTTTCACATAAAGCAAGCAGCTGAATAGAATCATTTTCATACATAAACTGAACAATATCATGATAAGATGACGTAATGTGGCAGTTCCACGCGCACACAAGGCACTTATTTATTCTTTTATTAATGTCTACAGGTCCATTAATATACGTGCTAAAATGACCCGGCCGAAAACTTAAAGTAGACTGCTCTGCCACAAGTTTAGATAATAAATATTTGTCAATATCAAATGGGTCTTGTTCATATCGTTTAAGCCGCAAACTTAGTAGATCAGTACCCATTAAAACGAAAAATAGTAAATATTGGCGTTACTATCGAACAATAAAAATCAAAATCAAAAAAATATCTGAAAAAGAAAAGGAGAAAAAAAATAAATCAACAAAATCACATGCAATCGACAAGTGACCTTATTCTGCGAACAGAAGGGTCGCTTGGCCTTTTCACAAGGACATTACCATTGTCTGTCCAAACATACTTCACACCAAATTTGTCTATCGCCATGTTCAAAATGTCTCTTCGACGCTTTGTTAAAGCCTCAGTGATGTATACACCGGTAAGCGCTAATTTTGCTTTTTCTTTGAAGACTCTTCGGACAATATCTTTGCTCTGAAACTTCACCATTATGGGAGCTACTTTACCAGAACCATCAGCGCTGATTATATTCTGCCGGAATCGAAATACGCTTGTAATATGCCCATCCGTGAAATCACTAACAACTAACTTCTGCTTAACCACACCAATCACAGTGGTATGCAGGTTAACACCTGGCTGTGAACCTCCCTCTTTATGCTTAAGTGTTTCTGAACTTGTAAAAAAGCTTATTATTCTAATTAAACGGTCCTTGTGTGTCAGGAGTCATTCTTAAATAACCGGAACAAAAAGTCTAACATTGGCGTAAACAGTGAGGTACTGAGAAGGGGGCAACCCCCTCAAATGCCTAATAATTTCTGTTCGTTTTAAGGTTTAATATTGTTCCTTGCTTTCAGTCGAAAAATGCTTTTTTTTTTAACAACTTTATTTAACAACTTATTTAGCCACAAGCCGAAGACATATAATTGAAATTACCCCTGGGAAAAAGAATTAAATAAAAAAAACTAATTTTTTTAGCTGAAAGTAAGGAGCGACATTAAAACTTAAAACGAACAGAAATTACTCCGTATATGAAAAGAGTTGTCCCCTCCGCAATCCCTCGCTCTTTACACTAAAGCTTTAAATTGTTCTAAAAAGTAGAATTGTGGCAAAGAGTCAAACTTTAGCGTAAAGAGCGAGGGATTGCGGAGGGGACAACTCATTTCATATACGGAGTAATTTCTGTCTGTTTTAAGTTTTAATGTCGCTCTTTACTTTCAGCTAAAAAAATTAGTTTTTTTTATTTAATTTCTGAACGTTTTCGAATTAATACATTAAAACTTTTGGCTCTCCGCACATAATTATTAAAATGAAATTTGTATATTAATTCTTTTTTTGGCTAAATGGCTTTCTATTAGTTTTGATCAGACGATTTTGAGAAATAAGGGGTGGAAAAGGAGGCTTAGTTGCCCTCCAATTTTTCGGTTACTTAAAAAGGCAACCAGAACTTTTAATTTTTAACGAACGTTTTTATTAGTAAAAAATATACGCAACTTAAGAATAAACTTACGTAACAAACTTTCATAACCTTATATTTTTATTATGTATACGAGGGGATTTGTACCCTCGTTAATACCTCGTTCTTTACATTAGATCGTAAGTTTTGTCCCAATTCCTTAAGAATGATCCCTGAATCAGAAAGGCCGTAGAATAAATAGTTGAAATTACAAAAAAATACTTCAGCATAAAGAGCAAGATATTTATCTCCTCCTAAATACCTCGCTCTTTATGCTAAAGTATTTTTAGAACCCCTCATATGCGTAATAATCTCTGTTCGTTTTAAGTTTCAATGCTACTTCTTCCTTTCATTTGAAAAAACGTTTTCATGTTTATTTTTCATTGTTTTCTTATAGTAATGCTAGAGAATCCTGCGCCCTTGTCATTGAATTTTTCTTCCCCCATGACAGATTCCTCCAAGGAAAGATCCTCCAACATAGCCCCCTCTCCTAAAACCCACCCCCAAACAAAATAAAATCCCCCTGAAAACGTTTTTACACTTCCCAATAACCATTACTATATGTAAACAATGGTCAAAGTTTGTAACTTGCAGCCCCTCCCCCAGGGATTGCGGGGGAGTAAATCATCCCCAAAGACATAGTTATTATGGTTTTCGACTATGCTGAACATAATGGCTATCTCAAAATTTTGATCCGTTGACTTTGGGAAAAAAATGAGCGTGGGAGGGGGCCTAGATGCCCTCCAATTTTTTTGGTCACTTAAAAAGGGCACTAGAACTTTTCATTTCCGTTAGAATGAGCCATCTTGCGACATTCTAGGACCACTTGGTCGATACGATGACCCCTGGGGAAAAGAAAAAAAAAACAAAAAAAAAACAAAAAAATAAACACGCACCCGTGATTTGTCTTCTGGCAAAAAATACAAAATTCCACATTTTTGTAGATAGGAGCTTGAAACTTCTACAGTATGGTTCTCTGATACGCTGAATCTGATGGTGTCATTTTCGTTAAGATCTTACGACTTTTAGGGGGTGTTTCCCCCTATTTTCCTAAATAAGGCAAATTTTCTCAGGCTCGTAACTTTTGATGGGTAAGACTAAACTTGATGAAACTTATATATTTAAAATCAGCATTAAAATGCGATTCTTTTGATGTAGCTATTGATATCAAAATTCAATTTTTTAGAGTTTTGGTTACTATTGGGCCGGGTCGCTCCTTACTACAGTTCGTTACCACGAACTGTTTGAAAAGACAATTCCCAGTAGCTTTTTCTTTTGGTTATTTGAGTTTATTTGACAATTAACAGAAATTGTGTTCGAAAAGCAGCCTATTACTGTTAGGAATTTACATGAGAAAACCACGAGTTTGTAAGAGAATACGCTACAAATCTAGCAGAAACATTAATTGAAAAATTACATTTTATTTTGGCATTAAAATTGAATTAAAGGAAAGTAACCTTAGACACTTTGTCTCCACCTTCATCTCTAGTAAGAAACTTATACAGGCGGGAGAGGGGCGAGAAACTGGCTAGAAACCCCCTTTTGATAAGCTCTCTAACCCAAAATTATTTTGGTAGCCCCCCTCCCCAGAAGAAAATCCTGGATGTTGCCCTGGCACTACTAGGTAGTTAGGTATGCGTTTATTTCATCAAAAAAATTACTAAAATTGCACTTACAATCAATAATATGTTGCTCAATTTAGGGACCTAAAATGTCCCTGTTCAGCAGCAAAACTACAACAAATAAATGCTAACTATTCATTCAAAATCAAAGAAATATGCAAAGAAAAAAAAAACAGACGAAACACTATGCAATCTTTAAACAGCCATCTCTCATCTTTCAAACAGTTCGTGGTAACGAACTGTAGTAAGGAGCGACCCGGCTCAATAGTAACCAAAACTCTAAAAAATTGAATTTTGATATAAATAGCTACATCAAAAGAATCGCATTTTAATGCTGATTTTAAATATATAAGTTTCATCAAGTTTAGTCTTAGCCATCAAAAGTTACGAGCCTGAGAAAATTTGCCTTATTTAGGAAAATAGGGGGAAATACCCCCTAAAAGTCGTAGGATCTTAACGAAAATGACACCATCAGATTCAGCGTATCAGAGAACCCTACTGTAGAAGTTTCAAGCTCCTATCTACAAAAATGTGGAATTTTGCATTTTTTGCCAGAAGACAAATCACGGGTGCGTGTTTATTTGTTTGTTTTTTTGTTTTTGTTTTTTTTTTCCCAGGGGTCATCGTATCGACCAAGTGGTCCTAGAATGTCGCAAGAGGGCTCATTCTAACGGAAATGAAAAGTTCTAGTGCCCTTTTTAAGTGACCAAAAAAATTGGAGGGCATCGAGGCCCCCTCCCACGCTCAATTTTTTCCCAAAGTCAACGGCTCAAAATTTTGAGATGGCCATTTTGTTCAGCATAGTCGAAAACCATAATAAATATGTCTTCGGGGATGACTTACTCCCCCTGTCTTCGGGGATGACTTACTAATAATGGTTATTGGGAAGTGTACAGACGTTTTCAGGGGGATTTTTTGGTTTTGGGGGTAGGGTTGAGGGAGGGGGCTATGTGGGAGGATCTTTCCTTGGAGAAATATGCCATGGTTGAAAAAAATTCAATGAAAAGGGCGCAGGATTTTCTAGCATTACTATAAAAAAAAACAATGAAAAAATAAACATGAAAACGTTTTTTCAAATGAAAGTAAGGAATAGCATTGAAATTTAAAACAAACAGAGATTATTACGCATATGAAGGGCTCTAAAAATACTTTTGCATAAAGAGAGAGGTATTTACGAGGAGATAAATACCTCGCTCTTTATGCTAAAATATTTTTAGTGATTTCAACTATTTATTCAACGGCCTATTTGATTCAGGGGTCATTCTTAAAGAATTGGAACAAAACTTACGATTTAGTGTAAAGAGCGAGGTATTAACGAGGGTACAAACCCCCTCGTACACATAATAAAAATATAAGAATATAAAAGTTTGTTACGTAAGTTAATTCTTAAGTTACGTATATTTTTTACTAATAAAAACGTTCATTGAATATTAAAAGTTATAGTAGCCTTTTTAAGTAACCGAAAAATTGGAGGGCAGCTAGGCCTCCTTCCCCACCCCTTATTTCTCAAAATCGTCTGATCAAAACTAAGAGAAAGCCATTTAGCCAAAAAAAAATTAATATACTAATTTCATTTCAATAATTTATGTGCGGAGAGCCAAAATCAAACATGCATTAATTCAAAAACGTTCAGAAATTAAATAAAAAAAACTAGTTTTTTAACTGAAAGTAAGGAGCGACATTAAAACTTAAAACGAACAGAAATTACTCCGTATATGAAATGGGTTGTCCCCTCCGCAGTCCCACGCTCTTTACGCTAAAGTTTTAGTTGTTTTAAAAAGTAGAATTGTGGCAAAGAGTCAAACTTTAGCGTAAAGAGCGTGGGACTGCGGAGGGGACAACCCATTTCATATACGGAGTAATTTCTGTTCGTTTTAAGTTTTAATGTCGCTCCTTACTTTCAGTTAAAAAAACTCGTTTTTTTTATTTAATTAAAAAAAGGATGCAATGTATAATCAAAATATCCGAAGCCAAATAACTAAAACAAACCATTTTTGGTTATTTACTGTTTCAAAGACTGTGGCTAGTTTTTCACCCTTTTTAAGTCGTAATTTATACGGAGATAGGACTTAGAATGTATCTTAGGACTTACTCTCTAGCCCACCGACATTCCATTGCTGTCTATCAAAAGGTGTGCTCGAGGAATGAAATATTTGCTCACATTGTTGGAACGCCTTTTTATACCGCTGTAAAACTTTAAGCCATATTATTGATTATACTAATAGTTATAGCAATAATACGAAAAGTAACTCAAAATATGTTCTATATAATGCGTCTGTATTGACTGAGGTGACCACCTCCCCTTCAAAATTATAGACAAATAGACATGTGTGCCTAATATAGCTTCGTTCACAATTAATCTTTCCCACTTGTGATTGTCTTGTTCTTTCCAGGTTAACCTGCATCTTGAGAAGGCAAAGTTTTCAGATAAAGCAGGAATCTATAAAAAATAACGAACTCTGTGAGTCTCATTACCAGCAAAAAGCCCACTTTTTGGACTTTTATAATCTCCCTCCATTCGCAACACTTCTCTGTTAAATATTTTGGGAGGCATAGTAAAGCTACGAGTCAGGGCTTGCCCCCCCCCCCTTGAAAAAATACTATAAAGAACAAGATTCAAAGCTTAAGATACCACAATGGCGGAAGAAAATGACAAATTTGCATCGATCGAAGGCCTGAGCAACGTCCAAGCGAACATTAATTGACGACATGGTAGCAAGTGTGCGAAAGCCAAAGGCCCGAGCAAATTGAGCCATAATCTTGCTTTTTCTTTCTCGAAAATCTTCAATTCCAAGAAAAAGACAGATTTTACTTGCATAAAGGACTGTGGAATTTAAGGGATGCGAGCTAGGTCAGTTTTTTTTCGTTGGTCATAAGTGAATATTAAGGATACATCTGTATCCTTTTTTTAGTAAAAGTTGTATTCGTGGAGTGAAAAGTGATCTTAGACTACTTTACGCAAGAGGAACAAGGATACCTCAAATGGATACACAAAGGATACCTTTGAGCTGGGGTAAAGGAATATTCTCCAGTCCCTATTAAAGATTATACGCTACGTTTTTTTTTTCTTTTTTTACCTCTCGTCCGACAGGCTCTGCTACTAGTCATACAAGAAGGCTGCGCAAGTAGAAAGAAGTTTTCCGCAGCCTTCTTTAAAATTATATGTACTTTGTAAACATGAATCATCATGCGACTTTTATTTTTAGTCTTGTACAATTAAACAAAATTCCCGTTACCCCTTTTGCGGGGAAAGATAGAGAGAAAATACAGGAATTCAAAACCAGTTTCCGGGTGTGAATCATCTATCTTAAAAGCATAGTTTGGCGATGACTTGTAAGAATCGAACTTAATTTCATGATCGTTTCCACAGCTTATATACCAATTTATTGGTATCTAAGCTGCGATCGTTTCTTAGTAACCAAGAAAACATACTGAAATATTAAAAATGTCCAGCAACGAGTCGATGTGGTTTCGAAAGGCCAATTTTCAAAACATTAGTTCATGAAAAGGTAATTCTAACGCTGAATTCTTGACTAGTTTGACCCGCAAAGAAATATTTCTAGCGAGTTAAAGTAACACAAAAATCTAGTGCAAGTGACCGACAAAAGAATCAATATTTTTATGGCACTTGGTATAAACCAATTTAATTCGGAAAAATTTTCCGAATTCGGCTAATTCGGAAAAAATTAAGTATTTTTAACTTAAGAATGGTTGATCAGATCTTAATTAAATTTAATGTTTGGAAGGATATCGTGTCTCAAAGCATTTATTTTAAATCCCGACCGGATCTGGTGACATTGGCAGGGGGAGGGAGTTGGGAGGGGGAAACCTAAAATATTGGAAAACATTTAGAGTGTTGGGATTGGGATGAAACTTGGTGGGAAAAATAAGCACACGTCCTAGATACATGATTGACATAACCAGAACGGATCTGCTCTCTTTGAGGTAGTTGGGAGGGGGGAGGGTTAATTCTGAAAAAATTAGAAAAAATGACATATTTTTAACTTACGAAAGTGTGATCAGATCTTCATGAACCCTCATATTTAGAAGGCCTCGTAACTCAGATCTCTTATTTTAAAACTCAATCGGATTCAGTGTCATTGGAGGGGGGAAACGGATATATAAAAAGAAAAACTTAAAGCGGAGAGATCAGGATGAAACTGGATGGGAAGAATAAAAACAAGTCTAAGATACATGACTGACATAAGCGGACCAGATTCACTCTCTTTGGGGGCGTGGGGGGGGCTACGGTCTATTCTGAAAAATTAGAAAAAATGATGTATATTTACTTACAAAGGAGTGATCATATCTCAATAAAATATTATATTTAGAAGGACCTCGTAACTTAGAAATCTTATTTTACATCCTGACTGGATCCAGTGTCAATGAGGGGAGGGGGAAATCATAAATCTTGGAAAACGTTTAAAGCGGAGAGATCAGGATGAAACTTGTTGGGAAGAAGAAACACAAGTCCAAGATACGTGACTGAAATAACTGGACCAGATCTTCTCTCTTTGGTGGAGTTGGGGGGGGATGTTAATTCGGAAAAATAAGAGAAAATGAGGTATTTACAACTTACGAACGGGTGACCATATCTTAATGAAATTTGATATTTTTAAGGATCTTGAGCTGTAAAGGCCTATTTTAAATTCCGACCAGGTCCTGTGAAATTGGGGGGAGTTGGAGGAGGAAACCGGAATTCTTGGAAAACGTGAAAATTGGGGTGTTTTTATCTTACGAATAGGTCATCGGATCTTAATGAAACTTGATATATAGAAGAATCTTATGTCTCAGATGCTACATTTTTAATTCAAATTGGATCCTGGGATATAGAGGGTTAAAGGGGGGAAACAGAAATGCGGAAACTGGAAATCTTGGAAAACACTTAAAGTGGAGATATCGGGATGAAATTTGACGGGAAGAATGAGCATAAGTTATAGATACGAGATTGACATAATTCGTACGGATCCATTCTCTTTGGGGGAGCTGGGGGTTGTTAATTTGGAAAACTAGAAAAATTGAGGTATTTTTAACTTAAGAACGGGTGACCGGATCTTAATGAAATTTGATATTTAGAATGAACTCATGTCTCAGAGCTCTTATTTCAAATCCCGACCAGATCTGTTGACAATGGGGAGAGCTGGTGGGGGAAACCAGAAATCTTGGAAAATGCTTATAAATGTCGTAGATACGTGACTGACGTAACTGGACTGGATTCACTCTCTTTGGGGGAGTTAGGTGGTGGGGTTCAGTGCTTTGGCGAGTTTGGTGCTTCTGGACGTGCCAGGACGATAAAAATATGTAGACGTGCCAGGGAGCTGTACAAATTGACTTGATAAAGCGTTTCGCCCGATTCGAACATCTAGGGGGCAGAAGGGAGAGGAAAAATTAGAAAAAATGAGGTATTTATAACTGACGAGTGAGCGATCGGATCTTAATGAATTTTGATATTTAGAAGGTCCTCGTGACTCAGAGCTCTTATTTTAAATCCCAACCGGCATTAAGCCTCTGATTTTCCTTTTAAATCAATCTAAAGGTTCTTAGATTTTTGTTAGAGCTCATACCATATGAGCTCTTGGCTCTTCTTGCCTCGTCACAAGTGCCATATGAGCTCTTAGCTCTTGTTTTTGTAGAGAACGTATCAAAAATTTGTTTGTCTCAATTTTTGATACTGGACAAAAATTTGGAGGGGGTTACACTTTGTACTACTACTACTACTAACAACTTATCGGTGCACCAAACCACCTGAGGCCAACACAGCTACGTACGATCCTCTTCCATCCCAATTTGGTCAAAGCCTCCCTCATTACACCCTCCCAGGAAGTTCCCATTTCCTTTAAATCTTTCTTTATAAAATCCTCCCACCCCAGACGATGACGATCTGCTTTCCGTTTAGTCCTAGACGGTTGGCCGAAAAGTACAATTTTCAGCAATCTGTCATCCTTCATCCACAAAACGTGCACTAGCCATCTCAATCTTTCTTTCATTATAGACCTAGAAAGCAGGATTGAACTACAATTTTCGTACAGCCTACTGTTTAAAATACGGTCAGTCAGCCGGGCACTCAGAACAATCCGTATAAAATTTCTCTGAAAAACATCTGGTAAATCTTCATCCGCTTTTTGAAGCGCCTATGCTTCAGAGCCATATTTGACCACGGTCATCACTTTACCTTCCAATATTTTAATCTTGGTTTGCAGACTTGTCTTCCTATTCTTCCAAACTTTTTTTTAACTGTGAAAAAACACCCTGAGCCTTGGTTATTCTACTTTTAATATTTTCGCTACTCCCACCGTGTTTGCACCTCCTCTGAACACAATCCTGGTGGTGGGGTTAGAAACCATAACCAGCTCTGTAAAACCAAAATGAAACTTGATACTCTTAAAACGTTCGGTTCTGGTCCCCTTTAAAACATTATTTATATATACATCCAGCAATCTAACCTTTTAGGAGGCTAATTAAGGCATGTTTTGTCTCACGTAAATTAATGAATAAAGGCTGTTGGTTGTGAAACAGTGGGGGTAAGAAAAGCCGCAAATTGGATAATCAACAGCTGGACACCTAGAATGTGTGAAATATGACCTTTCTGGAGAGTTCCACACATATTCCTTTATAATCAAAAATAGATTACAGATTAAATGTTATCTGTGTACAGGGATGACACTATTTTATTTCAGAAAGAAGAAAAGAGTTTTTGCCGCAAATTTTATGACTTTCTGATTTTTAGGAGACCATTCCCTATAACTATGCCCCAGACAGGGTCTGGTGACGCTGACGGTGGGTGCGTACGACTTTTTAGTTTTACCCCTACCTGTGGATCTATCTCTAGCATCTTTGACCTTACCGCTTGCAATTTGAGACTTCCAGAAGATTTCGTTTCGACTTCATAGGTTAAAAATGTCCCTTTAATGACTGAGAAAATTAAACTAGATGCGGTAGTTATGACCTTGAATAATGAGAAATGCTTTTGAGAACCATATACCTCCATAAGTTGTTCTTTTTTCTAAGCAGAGTCTACAATAATTATTCTAGCAACAATTGCTGCCAATTTTATTTCTGCTCCTATTTCAGTGCGTCATTTTTTTTTCTGATCTCGTATTCTAGATTCCTGGTTTACTTTTAATTAAAGCGTCCAACTCTTCAGTATTTGACAAGAATAAATTAAGAAAAATAATTACGAACTGTAAAGTGGAAAATTCTAAAATAGGTCCCAGCAAAACACATGCTGAGTGTAATCTAGTGCTTTGAAGAGCAGAACTAAATAGCTTGAAAACCATAATATACTCTCCTTTTCTTTCTAGACTTTCGGTCACCTAATGGAATAGAGTCCCAGGAGAAACGATACCTGATCACTATTTTTGACTACTTTAAAAGGAATTACAACCATTTTTATGAGAGGAGAATTGATTACTACCACTAGTGTTGCATAATCTATTATTCTTCGATGACTTAAAATCTAATTCTTTTTTTATTTTATAAAGTGAAAAAATATGTTAAAAAATTTCAAAGAAACATAAAAAGAGCAAAATTAAAGTCATATAATAAGCAAAACAAAAAAAATTAACAGAAATTAAATGAAAGTATTAATAAACTAATAAGCCTAAAATAAACAGAAATTGAAATGTATAATCAAGCCAAACTATAAAACGGAAAATTTCTTAAACGTATAATCAAGGGAAACTACAAAAGGAACTGAGGTTACAGTGATCGAAGAACTGAAGCTTAAAATCAACGGATATTAAAATCAACAACCAAGTTAAACTTGAAACAGACAGACACTACCAACAGCAAGAGAACTGCCATGCTTCCGACCCCCCAATAACTGAAGTGTCATTTGCACTTTGCTGAAAACACTAGATTTTTATTTGTCATAGCATAAGAAAAAGAAAAAAAAACTTTCAATACTTTCAATTTAGCTCAAAGGCGTATCCACGATTTTTGTTTTGAGGAAGCGAGGTACTTTTTTTTAGGAGAGATGGCGTTACAAAACAAAATTCAAAAAACGTATCAAAAACATTTTATTCAACTTTTTGTTATATTTTTCAAGCCTGAAAAATTGGGGAGGGTTCAAAACCGGGTACCCCCCCCCCTGGATATGGCCTTGATTTAGCTTAATCATTTTCAAGGACAATCTTCATATCACTGCCTGTTTGTTGAAAAAAATCATAGCAAAGATACACCCTTAAAAATGTGTTGAAAGAAATCATAGTTAAATAACACACTTCAATCAATCAATACATCAACACTTAAAACGTTAATTCATGGGGCAATTATTTGGTTTGCTGCGGGCTAGCGATCTTTCATGCTGGTGAATCAATAAATCATTCGATCTTCTATAACGGATTTAAAAGAATAAATGTTGATAAAACCTATTGTACTTTATTAATGAAATTAAACGGGTTGTTTCAAATATACAAATGTACACAAAAAAAATGAACTCTAGGACTAATGAGTGGCATTTGATTTTCTTTAATGTTATAAGGGAAAAACACAAAAAAACTACTGAAAATAGAAATTTGTATTACAAATTAGTTTCAAGTGAAATTCTAACCTTTAGGTGGCTTTTTGTAACGGCAGCCTCCCGACTCGCTTTCGGAAATTTTCACTCAAATTATACTCGGTAATCTATTTTAATTGTAAAGAAAAATCATCCCTGAAAGCTCGAGCAGTATTTAAGCTCATTTTTAGTGTCATAAGGAGGATACATATTTATTCAAAACACAATTTTTTGTATGTTAAGTGGAAAGGACACTCTAGTCCTTAGAGATTTGTGGATGTCCGATCCCAGTTGTGGTAAAAATGTGTTCAGTAGAAATTCAGCTTCATGGTTTGTTAATTACAGTTTGTTTCAGGTTTCATTTATTCATTCATATGGGGCTGCTCCATTCCACGGATCTGAAGCTATCCTGAACCCAGACATTCAACCACCCTTGAAGATAGACAAATAATATTCTGTCTCCTTCATAAAGAAGCCATTCCGTTTCTGTTTCCTTTTATGACACTTGGTAATAACCAAGTGACATATAGCAATAGTAAATTCTGTCGGTCTGTCTGTCGGTCCTGGTTTTGCTACTTTAGGCCCTTTCAGGTAAGCTAGGACGATGAAATTTGGCAGGCGTATCAAGGACCGGACCAGATTAAATTAGAAATAGTCATTGTCCCGATTTGACCATCTGGGGGGAGTGGGAGGCCGGTTAATTGGGAAAAAAAGAAAAAATGAAGTATTTTTAACTTACGAACGGTTGATCATATCTTAATGAAATTTGATTTTTGGAAGTATATCGTGTCTCAAAGCTCTTATTTTAAACTCCAACCGGATCTGGTGACATTGGGGGGAGTTGAGAGGGTGAAGCCTTAAATCTTGGAAAACAATTAAGAGTGGAGGAATCGGAACGAAACTTGGCGGTAAAAATAATCAAAAGTCCTAGACATATGATTGACACAACCGGAACGGATCCGCTCTCATTGGGGTAGTTGGGGCGGAGGATTAATTCTAAAAAATAGAAAAAATGAGGTATTTTTAACTTACGAACGGGTGATTGGATCTCAATGAAATTTGATATTTAGAGGGATTTCGTGTTTCAAAGCTCTTATTTGGGCTGGATCTGGCGACATTGGGGGGAGTTTGGGGGGACCTAAAATCATGGAAAACGCTCAGAGTGGAGGGATCGGGATCAAACGTTACAGCATGCAAAAGCAAGAGGAAATTTATTTCTATGTATAATCAGTTGCACCTTTAGCCAGCTGTTGGCTTAGTTTTTCCTGCAGATGTTGGATGCTGTACCACTAGCTATTGGCTTCATTTTCTGCACCTGTTGGCATTAAGTTATAAATGGATTACATAAAAAAAAACTAGTTTTTTTAACTGAAAGTAAGGAGCGACATTAAAACTTAAAACGAACAGAAATTACTCCGTATATGAAATGGGTTGTCCCCTCCGCAATCCCTCGCTCTTTACGCTAAAGCTTTTAATTGTATTAAAAAGCAGAATTGTGGCAAAGAGTCAAACTTTAGCGTAAAGAGCGAGGGATTGCGGAGGGGACAACCCATTTCATATACGGAGTAATTTCTGTTCGTTTTAAGTTTTAATGTCGCTCCTTACTTTCAGTTAAAAAAACTAGTTTTTTTTATGTAATTTCTGAACGTTTTTGAATTAATGCATGTTTGATTTTGGCTCTCCACACATAAACTATTAAAATGAAATTTGCATATTAATTCCTTTTTTGGCTAAATGGCTTTCTCTTAGTTTTGATCAGACGATTTTGAGAAATAAGGGATGGGAAAGGAGGCCTAGTTGCCATGCAATTTTTCGGTTACATAAAAAGGCAACTATAAATTTTTATTTATAACGAATTTTTCTATTAGTAAAAAATATACGTAACTTAAAAATTATCTTACGTAACAAACTTTAATATTCTTTAATTTTTATTATGTATATGAGAGGGTTTGTACCCTCGTTAATACCTCGTTCTTTACACTAAATCGCAAGTTTTGTCCCAATTCTTTAAGAATGACCCCTGAATCAGAAAGGCCGTAGAATGAATAGTTGAAATTACTAAAAATACTATAGCATAAAGAGCGAGGTATTTATCTCCTCCTAAATACCTCGCTCTTTATGCTAAAGTATTTTTTAGAACCCCTCACATGCGTAATAATCTCTGTTCGTTTTAAGTTTCAATGCTACTCTTTACTTTCAATTGAAAAAAAAAAATTTTCCATGTTTATTTTTTCAATGTTTTTTCATAGTAATTTTAGAAAATCCTGCGCCCTTTTCATTGAATTTCTGTTCCCCCATGACACATTTCTCCATGGAAAGATCCTCCCACATAGCCCCCTCCCCTCAACCCCACCCCCAAAACCAAAAAAAAATCCCCTGAAACCGACTGTACACTTCCCAATAACCATTATTATATGTAAACACTGGTCGAAGTTTGTAAGTTGCAGCCCCACCCCCAGGGACTTTGGGGGAGTAAGTCATTCCCAAAGACATAGTTATTATGGTTCTTGACTATGCGGAACAAAATGGCTATCTCAAAATTTTGATCTGTTGACTTTGGAGAAAAAATGAGCGTGGGAGGGGGCCTAGGTGCCCTCCAATTTTTTTGGTCACTTAAAAAGGGCACTAGAACTTTTCATTTCTGTTAGAATGAGCCCTCTTGCGACATTCTAGGACCACTTGGTCGATACGATGACCCCTGGGGAAAAAAACAAAAAAACAAAAAAAAAAGAAACAAATAAACACGCACCCGTGATTTGTCTTCTGGCAAAAAATTCAAAATTTCACATTTTTGTAGATAGGAGCTTGAAACTTCTACAGTAGGGTTCTCTGATACGCTGAATCTGATGGTGTCATTTTCGTTAAGATCCTTTGACTTTTAGGGGACGTTTCCCCCTATTTTCCTAAATAAGGCAAATTTTCTTAGGCTCGTAACTTTTGATGGGTAAGACTAAACTTGATGAAACTTATATATTTAAAATCAGCATTAAAATGCGATTCTTTTGATGTAGCTATTGATATCAAAATTCAATTTTTTAGAGTTTTGGTTACTATTGAGCCGGATCGCTCCTTACTACAGTTCGTTACCACGAACTGTTTGATAATAGTGGCTATTAGGAGAGCAAGGTTTTATTGAAAAAAAATTTTCTCCCAGGAATATTCAGTTATTAAAGGATTTACTATATTTTATTACTTTAATTACATGTAAGTTATATTTCAAAAGTCTCTGACGGTACAATTAAAAGCATGCCCACTTGTCAAACGGAAAACTGGGGTTGAATTCCCTATCAGGAAGTACTCTTAATTCATTGAATTTAAAGCATATCTTGTAAACTTAAAATTTGAAAAGCAACAGGGTTCAGTTCTTTTGAACTTGAGTTCGCTCTTTACAATAATCCGGTTCTTTTGATGTCTTGATTGGTTTCAAAATTCTATTTTTTAGAGTTTCGGTTACTATTGAGCCAGGTTGCCTCTTATTTAAGGCTCGTTACCAGGAACTGTTGAATCCTTTATCGTTTTAAAATTTGATGTTTCTTCAGGGCTGCTGCTTTTCCATCCTATTTATATGAGTTTTAGCACTGAATTTGAGAACGTTTATTCATCTACCTTATACATAAAATACAGTTTATTTTAAATAAAAATTTTTATAATTTAATTAAATTCTGTGTTTTAATTAAAAAGGCACTACAACTTTTAATATCCGTTCAAATGAACCTTTGTGAGACATTTTAGGACGAGTGGGTCGATAGGATCACCTCTGGAAAAAAAAAAAAATAAATACGCATTCGTGCTCTTTCTTCTGGCAAAAAAAATATAAAAATTCCACATTTTGGAAGATAACCTATACAGTAAGGTTTTTTGATACACTGAATCTGACGGTGGGATTTTTTTTCAGATTGTTGGCTTTTATGGGCTGATTACCCCTTTTCCGAAAATAAGACAATTTTCTCAGTCTTATGATGGGCAAGAATAATCTTGATGCAACTTATATATTTAAAATCAAAATATATTTGGATGAAAATATAATTATTGACTTAATAATAATTGAATTATTATTGGACTTCAGTTGGTTATAGCGCCTTTGTGAAATTACAACTTTTTTTCTTAGTGTTTGGCTACTGTTGGCCCGATCTCTATGTCTTTTGGTGCTGGATGTGGTTTTGCCAGCTTCTGCATCAAACTTGCCTTTGGATTTTGACTACTTCAGACAATTTGTCAATGACCTTTGCTTTACCTAGAGTATGTGTCGTATCTCATTTGATGGTCCATGTTGTTTATTCTTACTCATTAGGAATTTTTCATGGTGCAGGTCGTTCTCTTGGACTTTGTAAGTTTGATAGTTCAGGTGGTTCAACGACTCATCATTTGTGACAATTGTAATTTTTTTCTGGGAGGTCTTCCTCTAGGCATATTTTTTTGAATACTTATAGAACTTCTTGCTTTCAAAAATAGACTCATAGATCTCCCTAGACACCTCTTAAAAGACTGGTAGATTTTCTTAGACGACGGTCATTTTTGTGCTGCAACTAACGTATGCATGTTACATCATTCACAGCTGTAACATAAAAGGCAGAATTTTATGGCGGCTCTGCCACCAAGCCTTGGCATGGATACTGAGCAGAATGGTGTATTTTGATTCTTACTGCTGCTTGTCTTCTAGCTGAAGCCTCTCCTTGATATCTTGGTGTCACCAAGGCTTTAATATAACAACCATGGGAAAAATACACGCTACTCCTTAAAGTTGTGACCTATTTAGATCATGTCTGTCACTGCTACAGCGTATTCTTGTATGTTCTGACTGTCATTCTCACTTTTCTTCTAACCGCAAACAATGTGATCCTCATCTTGATGTCATGGGCCGGGCCCCAGTATGACTACGCTACAGGCTTGTATATATTGATTCACATCATTACTGGTATTTTAGTACCTATATATTTACTACTTATTTTATTTTACTACAGGACACCATACCACCGAGTTGCCTAAGGCCAACATGGCTACGCACTCTCCTACCGGACTAAAGGACTGTAAAATCAGAAATAAAAGAAATTCATTGTCAGAAAAACTGGAAGGGGGTAGCTGCCCAGGCCTAGAGCCGCCACCAAAATGTGACCTCCTTAATATTGGATTTTCGCCCAGAAGCTTATGAACCTAAGGTATTTTGGATTTTCCAAAAGTTGAAGAACAGTATCGAATAGTTGGTGACTTACAAACCCCATGATATACTAGATATGTCTTTTAAAGCTTGGACTAAATCGTATGGGTAACTTTCAAGAGTGGAAACTGATGTTAGAGTCGACAAAAATCAATTTTAACGCTAGCTAACATTTGGCATTTCATGGTATTTTTTTCAAGCTTCACAATTGTATTTTTTTTGTTCCAAAATTAAAATCAGCCATGAGCTCACGTACTAATTATGCCACCCGCACTAAAATCCACCTTATTTTTGCGATGAAAAAGCCAGAAACAGCAAACACTAGATCGCGTTGTTTTTTTGTCGACACTTGTGCCTGCGTGGTACTACGTTATTTGGTTAAGATTATTACAGATATATAATATTATGTAGTATTACTATCTAAAGCATTATTGAGTTATCGAATTTAGTATTTTAATGTAACTAATGATTTTGTATTTGTTGCAATTTATATTGTATTTAGTATTGTGTATTCATTTATTATTTTAATTATTGACCTTAATTTTTCATTAAACATCGCTTACAGAAACTAACAACATTGCCAAAAACAAAGTGAATAAATACCAATTCCCAACTATTTATCAAGAAGTTTGTGGTAATAAACTGTAGTAAGGAGCGACCCGGCTCAATAGCAACCAAAACTCTAAAAAATGGAATTTTGATACCAATAGCTACATAGAAAAGAATCGCATTTTAATGCTAATTTTAAATATATCACTTTCATCAAGTTTAGTCTTACCCATCAAAAGTTACGACCCTGAGAAAATGTGCCTTATTTTAGAAAATAGGGGAAATAGCCCCTAAAAGTCATATAATCTTACTTAACGAAAATCCCGAAAATGTGGAATTTTGTATTTTTTGCCAGAAGGCAGATCACGCGTGAGTGTTTATCTGTTTGTTTGTTTTTTTCCCAGGGGTGTTGTATTGACCCAGTGGTCCTAGAATTTTGCAAGAGGGCTCACTCTAACGGGAATAAAAAGTTCAAGTGCCCTTTTAAAATGACCAAAAGACCTGGAGGGCCCCTAGACCCCCTCCCACGCTAATTATTTTCCCCCAGCTCCTGGGGGGAAAAGGTGCACTATTGCACTTAGCTAAAGGTGCAATAGAACTAAATTTCCTCTTGCTTTTGCATGCTGTATAGCAATAAATCAATGCTGTTATTGTCTTCTTTATTGTCTTTTGAATTGTAAAAACAGATCTTTATTACAACAAGTACAGATATAATTACTACAGTAGTTACTACAATCCATATGAAATAATTTTCATCTGAACTTTGAACTTGAACTGAAATAGGTGGACGTTTCACTTTGTCCGTTTCTTTGATGAAACAGCCTCCATCCCTAATAATAGCATTGTAAATTATTGTTTTGCTGCAAGGCGATAAATTAAGGTAATTTTTATCCTTAGGGGATGTATTATACAAAACTACAAAAATGTTGCATTCTTCTTCCATCCCATATGGATCAAGTGTAGAGCCAAAAATGTGCACCATCTCATGCAATATTGTTTGTACGTTTTCGTAGATGCGAAGAAGATGTGTTTCGTCTTCCTTTTTGTATTGATTCACCATTTCTTTGAGTTTAATAATGCCTAAGGAATTTGTCTGACACAAACTTTCTGTATATGCAATACCAAGCGTATCATCCTCTTTTACATCGTCAAAAAAGTTTTTGTAAGTAAATACAAGGCTTGCAGCTGCTTTGGGTTTTGTTTTGCTTCTTAGTCTTTCCTCTTTTACACATATCTCCAAAAAATCGTCTATATCATTAAACTTTTCACTACATTGTTCTGTGTTAAACCTTTTGGAATCCTCAAAATGCAAATCGACTTCTCTCACTTGAAGCCGGATATTTTTGATAGGAAGTCCATATTTAGACGTAAAAGTTACTTTTCTTATAACTTCATATGTCGGTAAATATAAAAAAATTATGTATGAAACCAAATAGCTTTGGTCTATAGTGCTTTTTAACATCGAATTGTGTATTACTAGCTTTATTGGTCCAACTGGTCGATTAGGGTCAAATTTTGTTGGTTTATGTCTATATATACCTTTAATTTCATGATACACGTCTAGTTCTGTGGGCATTATTTTGCTACTGTATAAAATATGATTGCCATTGGTGCCTTTTTCCAAAGTAAATTGTAGGCGATGTTTATAAGGCTCTAAACTAATGATTTCAATGTCATTAATCTGAAACATTCCAAGAATATAATTGATTGATCGATTATTAATTGACTGATCGATGAAAAAGAAGGCATTATTTTCGGTGTTTTTATGAGTTATTCCTGTGCTAGCCGTGATAACTTTCCCTGAATATAGTTTTGTTTTGTCAAACTTTTCTTCTAAATTGCTTTTGTTGCTGCTACACCCTTCCGCATTGCAGTAATTTATTTTGAAGTCTGGTGATATTGCGTCAGCAGCTGATTGCAGCTCAATCGTATAAGTACCATAATTTTTCCCATCTATGTCAACGAAAATATTACTACTGCTTGTCTTTGGCCTTATGTGGATATTTTCTAGGGACAGTAGCTGAGGTGTTCTCATACGTAAGGCTTTATCTTGTGGTAGTTGCAAAAATATTACTGATATTATAATTATGTAATGTCTCAGACATATCATTTTTATTTATCTTGTGTATTTTATGTAAAAGATGTTTCAAGTAGCATAGACTATCCATCAAAAGGAAACTTATTGTAAAATTTTTGTGCAGTTCTCTAGCTTCAAATAAAAAGTTGGAATTGTTTCTAAAGTACTATAAATATTTTTGGAGTTTACATAGTAATAAATATATATAAAAATGTAGTTTCCGTCAGTCCGTTAAACTATCTTCTATAAAAAACGGAAAAAAATGAAAAATAAAGGAAAAAAAACTAAAAAAGGTAAAAAACTAAAAAAAAACTGAACAGAAAAAAGAAAAAAACTAAAAAAATAATAAAGCTGAAAAACTACAAAAAAGAAAAAACTGTAAGAGGCTTACAGCTCGTTGACTTGAATAACTAAGAAAATCCTTTGGTGAGAAAAAACACACATTTGTGTAAACTACGATATTCTGCACTGACGAGATCTTTTTTTCCTTTTTCTCCTTCGCAGCTAGCGGGGTACTGGAACATAATAGAGAGCTGCTTAATGGCTCATTTAAAG